>NC_134808.1:44928597-44948597 GCF_046742065.1 Oratosquilla oratoria
TCCTCCTGGATGATGGGTCATCCCTGCATCTTGTCCACTGCTCTGGGTCAGAAGCAGTGTTGCAAGATACAGAACATTCACAGCAAGGCTGCCTCGTTAAATTGGCGGAGAAAAAACCCTCTCAGTCCCCTCATGCAGAAAAGGAGAAGACGGGGAGAAATCCCTTTGGAAGCATCACATGGCTTGGATTAAAAGCAATGCAGCGAGGTGCAGCTCTACTCCAGCAGGGCCTGACAACCAGAGATGGTTTACTTCTACTGCTTCATCACATAGTGGTTCCCTTTCCTACTTATCCACTCAGAATAACACAAAGGGTTTCAACAAAATGTGTTAAACATGGACAGAGGCATTATACATATATACATACATATACCAAAGACTTTTTTCCCCCTTACATGGGAGGTAGCCAAAAGACAAGGCAAAGAAACCACTCCCATCCATTCCATCCCCTACATGCTCCACTCCCTTCTGCCCTCTTCCCTCCCTCTTATCTTGGAACCTCCTGGATGATGGGTCATCCCTGCATCTTGTTCACTGCCCTGGGTCAGAAGCAGTGTCGCAAGACACACTGCATCCACAGCAAGGCTGCTTCATTAATTCGGTGACCCCCCTCTCCATCCCCTCATGCAGAAAAGGAGAAGACAGGGAGAAATCCCTTTGGGCTGTGTCATTTTATTTCTCATACATACTCCCTCACTCCCCATCCCCCACCCACTCCCTTTCATGCATCACAGCATTATCCATACACAACCATTCTCCATTCACCCCTATCTTCTGTCCTCTCCTGTCCTTCCTCAACAGACATTCCCCTCTTTCCCAATGCCCCTTATACCCCGTCCATCCATCTCATTATGAAAACCTATTAACTGATGTCAATGTATCACAGGTACAGATACATTAGTCCAGAAGATGTGAAAACACAGTAATTAATTTCTGGTTCTGTAATTTCAGGAAGCAGGTCACGGGTTCTCGGGTGGAAGCAGAACGAGATGGAGTAGTAGTACCAATGACCTTGGAGGACTATTGCATCAAAACTCGGGTCAAGCCAGACACGGAGCCTGTAGACTTGGCCGAGTTTTACGATGACGATTACGATATTGATGAGGATGAAGATGATGAAGATGATCATTCAGATAATGGTAAGTAGGAAATCACAAACATCGGAAATGCAAATGACTTCAGGCTTGAATCACAATGGCAAAAGCCGACAAGACTGTGAGAATAAACACCTTGTGAGATCGAAACCTTTATTGGTACTACGTTTCACTTGTTACAGCTTTTTCAAGTACTTGAAAAAGCTGTAACAAGCGAAACGTAGTACCAATAAAGGTTTCGATCTCACAAGTTGTTTATTCACACAGACCTCAGGCTTGTTTACTGAGCCCTGAAGAAACTCCACTCCAGATCAGTGACCCAGGTTAGGACAGTACAAAGAGTTGAAGGTAAACTTATGTCAGGTGTGGAGGGGTGTAGTCTTTGCCAAGTACTTTGAGCAGTTGCTCATGGACAACTCTCCAAACAGTCACCAGGCTGGTGTTCAGGTAGAGTGCTGATGTATGGTGAAACTCTGCCCTCTTTATATGAGGTCAAATAAGCTGTGAGTAAGTTGATGTGTAGAGAGGCAGTCAGTGTCTACAATATTAGCATGGAGAAGCTGAAAGCCAGAGGAGAGGCCATGAACTTTGGGTTGTCGTCGTCGTCGTCCACCCCCCCCTAGACTGTCTGAGCAGTCCTGTCTCCCTAAGGAATGCCACGGCCGGAACGGGCTTTTCCCACAAATCCTTTATAGAGTGTATGTTGTGTTGTTTGCATGTGTGATTGTGTATAATGCAGTCTTCCATTATGTGTTGAATAGTATGGGGGGAAGTGTTACCTCCTGGGCAGTTATCCACAATGCAGTCACCCAGCCTCTTGTACTGCTGTGTGCTGTTTGGGAGTCTGGTACCATTCCCTCTGACTGGAAAAAGGGTCTAGTCATCCCCATCTCAAAGGGGAAAGGGGACCAGCAAGACTGCAACAATTTCTTTGGTATTACATTGCTCATTGTACTTGGCAGAAGAGGGGAATGTCTGTTGAGGAAGGACGGGAGAGGACAGAAGACAGGGGTGAATGGAGAATGGTTGTATATGGATGATGTTATGATAGCATGAGGTGGAATGGGAGGGTGGATGGGGGATGAGGTAGTATGTGTGAGCAAAATTTGACGCAGCCCGAAGGGATTTCTCCCCGTCCTCTCATTTTATGCAGTGGGGGGGACGGAGAGGGGGGGTCGCCGATTTAATGAAGCGGCCTTGCTGTGGATGTGCTGTGTCTTGCGACACTGCTTCTGACCCAGGGCAGTGGACAAGGTGCAGGGATGACCCGTCATTCAGGAGGTGCTAAGATAAGAGGGAGGGTGGAGGGGTGTGGAGTGTATTCAGGGGTGGAATGGGTGGGATTGATTTTGTGCCTTTTTCTTTTTGGCTACCCCCCTTGTAAGGGGGAAAAAGCCTTGGTATATGTATGTATGTACTTGGCAATGGGCTTGCTCATCTGCTGTTGATACGGGCTCATTTGCATGTGCTGAAGTCTTAAGAGACCTGAAGAGTCTGGGTTCATACCTGGTAAGTCAACAGCTGATTGGATCTAAGAACTTTGTGTTCTTGAGTTTCAACAATGGTTTCTTGCAGCCTATGTTTCCAATCAGAAAAAACTTGAGGCAACAATTAATTAATCACTGTCAATGATAAAACGTAGTTCATTACATGCTCCTACAAGACATTCTAGTAGAAATATGTGTAGATGAGAACTAGCGACTAGTGCCTGCTTGTGATGGTCCTGCAGTTAGACAGTAAAGAGAATCATTTCCTTGCTCATTTTCAAAACCTTTCAACCCTCTCATTTCAAGTTAGAGGTACAGACCCAAGGGCCCAGTTTAGAATGTGGGTTGCACCTATAGAGCTGAGGGCTAGTACAGTGTTAGCCTGCTGGCTTTGTATTCACGAGGTAAGCAGATCGAGCCCCGCCAGGGCCAGTGAGCTTAAGCTGTTTACTGGTGAGGTTACTGCAGTGGCTGGACACCAAGGTCGTAGGTTGAGACTTGCCTTGGCTGATGTTCTGAGGAGAGTCTTTGAGGAGATTGATATCGGAACTGAAACCCGGCACCTTTAACTTTAATATTTTTTGAAGATGGGTCAAAGAGATGATTGTCCCTAAGTGTCCATCTATGACTTGGAAATACCTTGTGTTGATCTTGGCCTTTACTATAAATAAGCACAGACTGTATGACAAGAATGCTGTGTAGTTGAAGAGAAAATACAAAGGAAATGCAATTATTTGATATTCTGTACATCATAGTGATAATTGAGAGAAGAGTACATTATATCTTGAAGTTGATACTGCTTCTGACCCAGGGCAGTGGGCAAGATGCAGGGATGACCCGTCATCCAGGAGGTGCCAAGATGAGAGGGAGGGAAGAGGGTGGAGGGGAATGGAGTATGATAGGGATGGAATGGGTGGGAGTGGTTTTTATGCCTGTTTTTTGGCTACCTCCCTTATAAGGGGAAAAAAAGCCTTTATTATATGTATGTGTATGATACTAATGACTTTTTTATTGCAGACATTGATAACAGAGAGGACAGTGGTAACGGGGAATTGTTTTTATGCCTTTGGTTTTTGGCTATCTCCCTTATAAGGGGGAAGAAAGCCTTTGGTATATGTATGTGTATGATACTAATGACTTTTTCATTGCAGACATTGATGACGGAGATGACAGTGGTAACGGGGAGTCGTGATGGGGGAGCGACTACACTTAAGGAATAGACACCCCGCCCCACCCCACCCCATCTCACCACCATCACCACCTTCCCGTCTCCCAAACAAACAAGCAAGCAAGCAAGCAAGGAAGAATGATGATAATAAGTTGTTACTACTATTGAGCTGATTCCTTGACCCCACCCCACCCTAACCCACCCAAACGGAGCCTCTTGTTCGTCTAAGAAAGTGATTCACTCTCCATTCAAACTTCCTCAAGTTAAGGCAGTTTTTTAAATTTATCGAATATTTTCTCCTCTTATTATTCTTCTACAGTTGTAGTCACCCTGCTGATCCTCCAGCATTCCTTCTTTGTGTATCTACAGTGTGCTGACAAATTTGTACACACACATACACACACACACACACACATGCACACACAGACAGAGATGATTTATTAAAGTGGGATAAGAGAAAAACAAGAGGACATGAAAAGAAACTCAAAAAGGGTAGTTATAGAAGAGATATGAAAAAGAATAGTTTCCCACACAGAGTGGTAGATATCTGGAACAAACTGGATGAGGCAACAGTGTGTGCAAAAACTATACAAGAATGTCAGAACAAACTAGATGCTGAAAGATACAAAGATGGTCACTAAAAGCATAGCTCCCTTCCCGTATAATACAACTAGGTAGGTAAATACACACGCACACATACACCGTGCACTGGTACCATTCTTGACTTTTAATTCAACAACATAACTGCAATCCGAGCCATTACTCCAATTCTGGTGGGCAAGGAATTGGGGTGTGTGTAAAGTCACAGCATTACCCATAAATGGAGCCATATATGAGCTCTGAGCTCTCATCCGGGAGGGTAATAGCTGAAAGTCATGAGTCCAACTCATGATCCAAAACTAAGGTAAATCACACACACACAAACACACTTGCTCTCATTTGTTTAGAGTCATGAAAGATGTAGACATACTTGATGAAGATTTGGTTGTGTGGGAACAAAGGAAAATCAGTAGCAATAGGATGAAATTATAAAAGATTAGGCCTTAAAGAATACAGTTTCCTGCACAGAATTATTGATTCATGGGACATTTTGAATGGAGGAGTTGTAAAGTCAAATAATCTGGGACAATTAAGATCAGAATTGAATATTGGGAACATTACAGGACCATATGAGCCTAACTCATACAGTATCTTGGATATCACAACTTGATAAATACACATTCTTAAGCACACACACATACACACACAATTAACAATTTGAAAGAGGAAACAGTGAATGCTAAAACTATACATGATTTTAAGAAAGAACTGGATGCGGAAAGATACAACTGCGGGTCATCATGAGCATAGCTCTCCTCCCACAAAATACAACTAGGTAAAATAGATACACAACTTGTGGGTGCAGGGGTTAGTGATGAGGGCTTGCAATACTGCAGACCTGAGATTGAGCCCTGCTCAAGGCTTGAAAGCTTCATTAACCATTCCTGTCTCCTTTGAGCAAAGGGATGGGATGTGTAACATGCATATGCACATGTGTATGTGCGTACACACGCAACACATGCACACACACATTCATACATGCTCACATACAGGGACATGCATGTACACATACATATAATACAATTCACTATATACACATGCATATGTATGTATATATGCACATATACATATCTACAAACATATTTTTTTTCATTTTCATCTCAGCTGACAACCACATCTCGTATCTACTGTGTAACTGAGATCTCGTGGTGATTGCTGCTTGTGCAGTGTTATATCTACATTGTATATTAGTAAACTTCCATTATGACAGTGCTTTGTAATAAAGAATTAATTTTTTCTCTTACCAAAAGAAATGAGCACAAAGTAGCAAATATTACACCATGGGCATATTGTTTATCACCCAGGCATCACCAGAAATGGAGAACACAAATATATATACGATATATCAGTGTAGTTTCTCCGTACAAGGGAGAAACGGAGAACAGGCTGTGATGTATGTTTTTGTGCTCCATTGTTGATATCTTTACAGTACTGTACATGGATTATTATAATTATAATTTGTCAAAAAGAAATGTCAGTTGAAAGAATATGTGTATGTGTATATTTACGTAGCATATGTATGTACCTAAGGTATGTGTAGAATTGTCTCGTACTTATTTTCCCAGGCCTTACTCTGCGCTATTCCTCATTTCTCTCTGGCCATGTATATCTTGTTTTGTGCCAGTCTTTGTGGACCTTTCATCTTCCCAATCCGTTTCTCTGTTTAATTGGGGTGTGAGTTGGCAGTTGTCATCAAATGTTCTGTGTTGAGTCGGAAAAATTCAGTTCTCTGTAGTAGTTTGCCATGCACACATTTTATTTCATCTTCTTCCTCACATTTTACAAATGTTTTTTCATTCTTTTCCGTCCTATGCCTATTTGAACAGCGAGACTTGTTCTTTTCTTATGTGTTGAAATGAGCAGTTACGATGCAGTTATTGGTGTGTAATGCTCACTGTGAGTGGGCAAGCTCCCAGGTAGAACACCTATCCTTAGGGAGATTGCAATTGCACAGAGTAAGTAGTAATTGTCTAAAAAAAAAAAAAAAAAGAAAAAAAGATGAAGACGAGTATTCATAGTGAAATTGAAGTTACATAGCTTAGAAATAGTAAATGATGATGAAATAGAGGAGTTATAAGGAATTTGTCCCCCTTCCTCAGGGTGGAAGATGAAAACCCGAGAGGAGAGGTTGTGCAACAACTCAGGGTGAAGTTGTTAATCACCCAGGGATAGGTTGCAGACGCCCATATATGGGGTTGCAACCTGTTGTTGTAATCCAGGTGCAGTGGTGGATGGTTGTGTTTGCTAAATCAAATTTAGTCAGCGCTTGTAGAAATAATTTTCTTTTTATCTCTTCAAAACATGTTTTCTTTCCTATAATATCCTAAGTAATAGTATGAAACAAGGGTTTTTTCTTATATTTGTGATTTTTTTTTTCCATTGTATTATGTTCACCAGAATGAGAATTCTGAAGCCGATTGTGAGAACTAAGTCTGTATATATGTCGTATACAAACACAAGCTTTCGAAAGATGTTCTTTTTTTTTCAGTTCAATTTAGAATTCTTCCTTGCAATGAATATAAGTATTATATTTCATAAACAGGAGAGTGAAAATGTGAGGGAAAAGTAGAGTGTAAATGTCCCCTCTCAAAGACCCTTCTCTTTGTCCCCACCCCCATCCTCTCTAGGGTCTACACACCGATTTCCTTTTTTCCTATGGTCTCCAATTCTCCTCACCAGTGGTGGGGTTTATATATAGGAAGTGTACATATGAAACAAACTCTTTGCGAAGCATTACAAGGCTTGTATAGACCCTGATTCAGCTATTAGGTATTATCAGAAAAAAAATAAACAAGGGATCCTTGCTTCATCTTCAAGTCGTAATTCAGAAAAAATGTGATGGGTGGAGCCTGTGAAAAGTGAATTTGCGTGCACAGAGGTGAAGTACTTTTCTTGCAGTACGTTCAAAGTAGTACTTGCTCCTTGTTTCCCTCCATAGAAAAAACGGTGACGAGCAAACTCCCAGGTGGTGCCGAGATGAAAGCCATTTTGATTTTCATGGAATGGTGGAAAATTCTGAAACGAGATCGCCTTGTGAATGCATGGTATGGAAGTTATGATAATCTTATATTAAATGTCAAACAAAGCAGACCAATGGTATCTAAATGTTCCGAAAGTTGTGACACATTGGCCGAAAAACCAGTGTTCAAGTTGGACTGTTGACTTTCTTTCCCCTCACGCTCGGCGAAGTGCCGGGAGTGACCACCACCTGCGGAAACGAAGTTGATGAATCGATGATGCACATGACGGAGGACAAAGGAGGAGTTGAAGAGTTAGCAAGCTTGTGCTGCTTAAGCAAGTGAAAAGAAGACAGCTGAAGTGGTCAGAAGAAGTTCAATAGACAACGGAGCAGCAGTTGATTAGGGAAAGTGGAAAGCACCTTGATGTAAACTTTGGCGGTCGAGAGCGGAAGTGGAAGCACCTGACTATAACAAGGAGCAGTTGACAGGCAGACTTACATGTTCTTTTTTGCCTCTAGTCCAAGATGTAGTGAAGATGTAGAGTGTCTTTGTTATTTTTGTACTCCATCCACTGTACTTACTCCTGTGTCACTTCTGATTGATTAACGTATTGGTTGGATTTGTTTTATTAATTTGAATTGGTAGACTTAAGTCATAATTCTTATGGACACAAGGAGGTTATATTGCTTAGGGATTAAGGCACCACCAAGTAAAAGGTGTGAAGGATTAGAAAAAACTATGAATGACAGCAAAGTTTAGTTATGACATTGGTAGCTCCCTTTGAACGGATACAAGAAAATGTCATTTTGCATGCCTTTTTTTTTCAAAATCTTTCTTCATTTATTATTTTTATTTAAGATATATATTTTTTTTATGTAAAATCCCTTTCCTTCTCCCCTCCCCATTTTTCTAGGACATGTTGCATCACGAAGAGGGTTTTAAGTAGTCAAGCTTGCAAAGGCTGACCTATATTTACTTTTATAATAAATTTTTTTGAGAATTCGGAATTCGGCACGTACATACTAAAGGCGACAAGTGGATTTTTACGTGGTCAGCGTCCCTAAACTGGTGAAAGGTTTAATGATGATTCAAGATGAAACCCTCTTAAATCATTGTAAATATTTTCATGACCATATTTATAATCACCCTTTTGTGTATATGTTAAGATCGTTGGTTAAGACAAAAAATGATAATGAAAATAAAAAAATGACAAAATTATCACATGTAAAAAAAAAGGCACACACACAAACCCACTGTACAATTATATATATATTGATAAATGTTGCAATAGTCAAATAAATAACACCAAACAATGATGTATACATAATATGCAATCCAAATAACACCCCTGATGACAACAGTCGAAGTTGTCTTGGAAGGTAGATGCATTTCGCATTGATGATCCGAACTGTGTTCTTGTCATCAAGGATTTGCTTGGAATGCAGAGTTGTAAAAATTTATGTTGAACTGTGGCTGGAAAATAAATATTTGCTCATTTTTTTCATATACTCCTTAGTTTATGCATTGTCTGTTAGAAAACTGTGTCTGTAACTGTTTCTGAAGATGGTGCCTGTCTGATAAGATTTCAGAAAGGTGTCGTGTTTCGAAACGGCCTCAATTTTTTCTCTCCCGAGAGATGAGATATTGAGATGGGAGTGCAATGTCCAGGGCTGCTGCTGCTGCTACTGCTGCTGAAGCACTTTTTCCTTGTTTTGTGTCCTTTTCCGTTGATGCGCTCCAATATTTTTATCCACCATCGCCTCTGTGGCACATCAAGCAATGCCCACAGCAGACTGTAATAATAATGATAATAATAGTAATAATACTGCACTCTTTTGTATGGCTACTTATAAGGATTGCAGGCTTCAGATAGTATAATAAAGATATTGTTACTAATTTTGTATTTATTAGGCCCTTGCTTTGTTTCTATTACATGCCATCTTGTTTTGCATCTAACTCTTTGAAGGGTTGGCCAGACATCCCTACATAGTCCTGGGGTCGACTTCTGTCAAGGGAGTCTAATCTAAATGCGAGATAGTAACAGGGACTGATGGAATAGTTTGTTAGTATCGGAACTATCACATGACAAATGTATTCTTACTATTACTAACTCAATCCACCAGTGACGGTGTGATAGTGTGTGACAGTGGGTCAGGAGATGGTGAGCTCTTTACCCAACAAGTCGCAATTTACACAGAGGATGGCACAGACCCATTGGTCACCTTGGCATGGGACTGAGAGGGTAGTACAACTTGGCAACAATCTGCATGACTTAGATGCCCTATTTTGGATCCACTGAGCTTCCCACACACAAAGAAGAGACTAGAAAAGCTGCTTTGAATATGATCTCCCACCTCATTTTCACCTTGCCTTGCTGTGGATGTGCTGTGTTTTGCTGCATTGCTTCTGACCCAGGGCAGTGGGTGAGATGCAGGGATGACCTGTCATCCAGGAGGTGCCAAGATAAGAGGGAGGGAAGTGGAGTGTGATAGGGATGGAATAGGTGGGAGTGGTTTTTATGCCTTTGTTTTTTGACTACCTCCCTTATAAGGGGGAAAAAAGCCTTTGGTATATGTATGCTTCTGACCCAGGGCAGTGGGCGAGATGCAGGGATGACCTGTCATCCAGGAGGAGCCAAGATAAGAGGGAGGGGGTTGAATGGGAGTGGAGTATGGGGGGACGAAATGAATGGGAGTGGATTTCATGCCTTTGTTTTTTGGCTACCTCCCTTGCAAGGGGAAAAAAGAGGGAGGGTATAGGGTGGAGGGGAGTGGAGTGTATTGGGGATGGAATGGGTGGGAATGGCTTTTATGCCTTTGTTTTTTGGCTACCTCCCTTGTAAGGGGGAAAAAGCCTTTGGTATAAGTATGTATATATGTATTTTCACCTTGCAGTGGAGCAGCCCACAGCAAGGTCCCCTTCTACCATGTCACAAATAATGATAAAAATGACAACATAAGAAGGAAAGAGCAGTGGACCTCTTAAACCCAAAGACCCTCTGCTACATCCTTACCCTACTCGGTGACACCACCCCAAGAACAGAGCAGGTGGTTAAGTATCCCTTACCTGCTATGAATCCTAATTTGAGCCCTTGCAGCCTTCTTTCATTTCCAGCCATAGAAAAGGGGAAGCAAGGTCTTGAAACCGGATTCAAAAGCAGGCTAAAGGAAGCCCAACTACTGCCTCAGCACCTCCCAAGGGGTGTCCCTAAATTACATTCCCATCTGGGAGTTGTTGTTGTTGTTGTTGTCGTTCCCTAGACTGTCCGAGCAGTCCCATCTCTCCAAGGAATGCCACAGCCGAAACTGGGAGTTGATGCAGAGTGAAGAAGTGACTGAGAGTGGTAGTATAGTCAGTCACTGTCAATATTTACTCTCAATAATTTTGAATAATTTACACCCGCATCTGGGAGTTGATGCAGAAAAGTGACCGAGAGTGGGAGTATAATTAGTCACTGCCAATACATACTCCCACTAAGAATAGTTTCCTTCTTCCAACTAATAACTAAAAGTCCACTGTCAGTGGCATATGATGATGAGAGCTGGATAAGGTGATCTCTGGAACCGCTTGGTCACGGCCCACACAGTGTCGATCCAGAGGTCACCCAGTGAAAGACTAAGGAAGCAACACAGGTTGGCACAGATTATGTGACTTGAGCAGCCATATTCAAGTTCTGCTCAGGTCATCCTTCACCTAGAAAAGTGCCCTAAACAAGGTCTCCCTAAACCCTACCAGGCAGGGAGCCACTCCCAGTAAGGCCACCCAAATGTGAATTATAATGATAACCAGTGGTGGGCAGCGATAAATTTTTTCCACTAAGTCCTATAACGATAAAGCGATAAATCCTGCAATAAATCCAAAAATACTCAATTTTTGCTACTTATGCATTTAAAAACCTCTTTTTTACACTTAAAACACCATATCTGTTTGCTGCGTAACAATGAGCCTGTAACCTCCTGCTGTAACGGTTTTTCGTCATCTACTTTATCGCGGGAAATTTGAAAGCGATAAACGATAAGCGATAAATTTTCGGTTAAAGCGATATTATCGCTTTACTTATCGCAATGCCCACGACTGATGATAACCAAACAATAGTAACAGGAAGGAAACCAAGGACCCTGTGTTGCACTCTTATTCCACCTTGCAACACTCCTCAGTGAGTGTTGGAGCACTCACAGCCTCAGAACTAGAGATACAATCTGAAATCCATCTTATACCATAAGTCAACCTTCGCCCCGACCTCATTAAGGGCATATACCGGTAACCTGAGTCCCCCCCCTTTCCCTGTCCCCAAATGTACCCCTCTTGGCTATATATATTCTCACACTCCACACTATGTATCATTCTGCTGAAGAGGACCACAGATAGTGGTCGAAATATACGGATCTTCTGTCCATCTTACCTCATTCTCCGACAGTGGGTCAATAAGTCTCATTTTACAAATGTGCTACTACATTATACCTTCCTAATTATACCAATACCTACATACATATACCAAAGGCTTTTTCTCCCTACATGGGGGGTAGCCAAAAAGAAAATACCTACTTTACATTACATACCAAGAGCCTCTTCCCTCTTATAAGGGGAGGGAACCAGCCAAGACATGCACCAATCTCTACTCATTCTATTCCCATCTATTTGTTTTCCTTTTCTCTTGGCTTCTCGTAGATGAAGTGCTATCTCTTTTTTTCCTGCCCACTGCCTGGGTCAGAAGCAGTACAACAAGACTCATCCCATCCACAGGAGGGCCACTTCATGTAAATGGCAACACATGCTCCATGTATAAATGAAGTGGCCCAATCTACCACACATTCTCTCTACCAAAGGCTTCTTCCCTCCTATAAGGAAGGTAGCCAAGTCAAAGATTTACGCACCCACTCCCACCTATTCCATTTCCATCCACCACCCTTGTTTCCCTCTCATCTTAGCTCCACATGGATGAAGTGTCATCCCTGTCTCTTGCCCACTGTCTGAGTTAGAGGGGGTTTACGTGGTCTAACGGTTCGTCGAACGCAGTTCGACAGACACGTGTTTAAAGTGATGTGTGAACGGGGTATTTGGGGTTTAACCAACGTGTTCGACAACCAAATACCCCGTTCACACATCACTTTAAACACGTGTCTGTTGAACTGTGTTCGACGAACTGTTAGACCGTGTAAAGCCCCTCTTAGAAGCAATGGAGCAAGACACAGCACATCCACAGCAAGGCTGTTTCACTTACATAGTGACCCCTTGTCTGTCCCCTTGTGTAGAAAATAGAGATGATGGGGAGAAATCCCTTTAAGCTGCATCAAAATATCATACACACACAATCACTCCCCATTCCCAACCCTGGCCCTATCTCTTCCTTGCTCAACAGACATAGAAAAGAGAGAAGTTAAGAAAATCCCTTTGAACTCTTTCAGAATATCATCCATACACAGTCATTCTCCATTTGCCCCTATCCCCTGCCTTCTCACTTACTTGTTCAACAGACATTCACCTCTTGCTCAAAGCCCTTTTCACCCCATCCATACATCTCATCCGTGGTCATTCCCTGAAGTTCACTCCATCCACCTCTGCCTTCCACACCTCTTTTGCCAATCTTTCTTCACTCATTCTTTCCACTACACTCCCACTACACTCCCCAAACACTCCTCCGATAAACCTCACACAAAGAGTTTTTTATGGCATCAATTCAGATAAGCCCCCACACAGAACACTTCTCATAACACTAGATATCAGTAAAGTTTTTGATGCCATACCCCATCAAATCTCATAAACAAAATACATAACATAGACATGCACAATAATATCAAAAGATGGCTGGCCAACTATTTGGCAGGTAGAAATGTCTGTGTGTCATATAATGACTAATCATCACACACCAGAAACTTAAAAAACAGAGTACCACAGGGCTCAGTTCTATCTCCCACTCTCTTTAATCTATACATACATAATATACCCACACCCGACACCACAGAAATACAAATCTTTCTATGCAGATGAAATAACTATTACATGCACACATCATAACGCAGACAAAGCTACAGAAATACTACAACCATACCTTGATACACTGAGTCAATACCTGGTTCACTACAAATAGATTCAAAATAGCCCCAACTAAATCTACAGCTATGCTTTTCACCAGTTGGACAGTGGAACTCAGATACATACCATGCCTGTATATCATCAACACTCATACCACACATACACCCAAGATTCTTGGCATAACATACAATACATCCATGTCATTCAAACAACACATCACAAACATAAGGACTAAATGCACACCTAGACTTAACACACTTAAATCAGTTGCAGGAACAATATTTGGACAAAACAAAGAAATTAATACTACAGTATACAAACAATGCATGGGCCCATAATCTCACCAAGACACACAACAATACCCATCAGACCATACAAAACGAAGTCCTAAAGACAATTACAGGCTGCACAAATACAACACCTACAGACCATTTACACCATGAAACAAAAGTCCTCAAAGTCAAGGATCACCTTGATGTGAGAGGCACACAAACAATTGCTACAGCCTCCATAAACACAGCACACCCATTACACTACATAGCAGAACACTAACACATGCTAAAAATACTAAAACAACACTCATATACATATATTACATGCAAATACTCTCTTCTCTTCCTCCACAACCACCAGACACCAGCTTTCAGAAGCATATCCATAATCATATCACTTACTGCTCCACCAACAATATGAAAGACAATGCAATGCTGCATGCCAGACCCCCTGATATCCATCCCTCTGAATCCTCTCTCCCCCAAAAGGACATGAGTCCACTTGGCCAGACAGTGATGTGGCCACCATCCAACCCTTTTAAGCTACTAGAAGAGGCTGGATGACAGCATTGCAGACAACTCCCGAGGATGTAACACTTCACCCCATGCTATACAACACATTATGGAAGAATGCATTATATACAATCACGCATGGCGACAACAAAATATACACTCTACAAAGGATTTGTGGGTAAACCTTGTTTCAGACATGGCATTCCTCAGGGAGATGGGACTGCTCAGCCAGACATTCTTCTAGGTAATGACAACAACAACAACAACCATCATATCACATCAAACCAAACAACAGCACACTCCATTATACAGTGGAACAGCTGAGGACTCATCCAGAACTGGGAAAGTGTGTGTATCTTTCACCCGCAATATAAACATGACTATGGATTTACAAGAAATACAACAAGGCACATGCACACACCCCAGCTGAAAGGCTATACTACATACCTCTCTTCTAGTTTCCCTATCAGAACAAATGAGGAGGTCAGCAATGTTCATCCATCTTGGTATCTCATCATCACCATTTACACTCCATATATCCTCTCCACATCACTGCAGCCAAACTTTTCATACATTACCCAGTAACTATCCACTCTGTATTAACTCCCCCATATCTTTTACAAACAGCAGAAGCATAATGAATAAAATTTATTTGTTGAGAGTAAACTATGCATCCAGAATTATGTTATAGCTATTATAGCTATTACTGAAACTTGGATCATTATGACAGATATTTCCTTCTGGAAATTGAGGTAGAGGGATATAGACTACTTCACAAGGATAGGGTAGGAATAGCACTTTTCATTAAAAATATAGTTAAATGTATTATCAACAACTCAGTTAAGGAAGAGGAGATCATGGAATCCATTTGGGTGGAGATTATAGGCAGGAAAGAGAAAATTATTATCAACTTTCTATACAGACCTCCTAACCTTAGCGTGGGACAGACTAAACCGCTCTTTTGACAAATTTGTAGGGTGTGTAATTGTGGAAGATTTCAACCATAAAAATATTGACTCGGTAAATTTAGTACATTGGGGAGTGCAAATTTTTTTAGACACAAGATCATTTCCTAAAACAATTAATTACTGACCCAATGAGGGGAGAGAATACTCTTATCAAACAATAAATATATAATATGAAACATAAAAGTGGGTGATAGACTAGGGTCTAGTGATGACCAAGAAATAAGATTTAGCATTAAATGGGAAGAATTGAATAATAACATTTTAGTACCTGACTTCAGGAGAGCCAATTTTGGAAATATGTATGTGTGTATATATATATATATATATATATATATATATATATATATATATAAAAATATATATATATATATAAATATATTTATATATATATATATATATTTAGGGCAGTTTGGAACTGGTCTAAGGGGTGATAAATCTGTCTTGAGTCGTGGCAGTGAGATAGAGGACAGAAAAATGTCGTGAGGTCAATAACAGGGACAGCAGTCCAGATGAATTGTACAGTGAGGACAGAAACATGGTCAGCCCAGAGGTCATTAATTTGGTCAGGGGTCTGCACCTAGGTCAGGTCATGGTGGGAGGTATGAAACCTCCACATGAGATTACATATAAGGTAAGCCTGGAGGTCAATATATGGGATTAGCAGCCTAGATGAAATGAACAATAACATAACTGCCAGGATTTTGTATGCTTAGAGTAAATCCTGAAAAATGAGATCAAAATAAAAAGAGGGCCTTACATTATGATTGAAAATGGATGAATACTAATACTCCTAAATGGATGACATATAGGGGAGAAAATTAGATCAGAAAAACAAAAAAAAAAGGTCTTACATTATGAATGAAAATGGGGAAACATACTTTAGCTCAAGGTATAATGAAATGGCCAGACTGGTTAAAAAGAAAAAGTGCATAGTGAAAGACAACTACAAAATCAAGGTTGCCAGACAAGAGGGATCTCTCGCAAAGGGTTTTTTCATCGCTACAGAACTGAAATTAAGGAAAGAATAGGCCCAATTAAATCCGACGAGGATGTCCTGATAGATTCAGAGGAAAAATGTGAGAGAGTTTTGATATGTTCTCTATTTAAAAAAGAATGAAAAAAGGAGAGGATAGATACAGTAACTGCCTGTAACCCTATCTCTTATCTTGGCACCTCCTGGATGACGGGTCATACCTGTATCTCGCCCACTGCCCTGGATCAGACGCAATGTCACAAGACACAGGACATCCACAGCAAGGCCGCTTCATTAAATCAATGACCCCCACCTCTCCGTCCCCTCATGCAGAAAAGGAGAAGACAGAGAGAAATTCCTTCGGGGTGCGTCAAATTATTTCTCATACATACTACCTCACCCCTCATCCCCCACCCATTCCACACCATGCATCACAACATCTTCCATATACAACCTTTCTCCATTCACCCCTATCTTCTGTCCTCTCCCGTCCTTCACCAACAGACATTACCCTCTTCCCCAATGCCCCTTTTACCCCATCCATCTCATCCTAGGTCGAACCCGTATGTTCACTCCTTCCACATCTGCCTTCCACATCTCTTTTACTAATCTTTCTTCACTCCTTCTTTCCATGTGTCCAAACCATCCTAATACTCTTTCATCCAACCTATCTACCAACTCCCTTTCCACCCCCGTTCTCCTCTTCACCTCCTCATTTCTCACTACCCAGCCCAATAACCCCTATCATACTTTTCAGACACCTCATCTCAAACACATTCAGACTCCTTTCTTCCTCTCTTATGTTCCATGTTTCTGCCCTATACAGTGCTATCTGCACAATCACTCCTTCATACAATCTCCTCTTAGCATCCATTCCCAAATGTCTGTTTCTCATTACATATATGATTCATGTTATCTACCAGTCTGTTCTCACCCCTTCCCTCCTGGGCGGCACTTTTCATTTTGGATACCGACAGGCGGTTTTTACTCGCCTCGAACAAGCCATTGAACATCTTGTGGCTCTTCCCGTTATTTGGATGATCATGTAATAATTTTGGTATGTCTACATGTATTTATGTATATGTGAATGTATGTATGTATGTATGTATGTACGTATGTATGTATTGTATAGCATACTTAAGGAATGTGAATTTACCATCAAGTCGGAGTTCCGGCAGGGAAGGCGGCTTTTCACAAGTGTACTCGTAGCAGTGATAAAAGTGAAGGTTTTGCAATCTTAATGGCTGATACTTGGCTTCCACAATCGGAAGTTCCCACTTCGTTCCTGGTCCCATCACGACAGTGAGGTTAGTGTCCTTTCTTGACGCCATGCCAAGACTATGAAGTAAGCCACTGGTCTCCAGTTGGAGAGATGTTCCGAAAATTAGAATAATTGCCATGAGCACTAAAACTGAGAGTGCAGTTTTGATGCAACTTGTGCGCCATGACTTGGTTGACCTGTGACAAGATGGGAGAGCAAAGAAAGGAAGGGAACATTAATTAAAGACCTTAAGAACCCCTTAATGACTCTCTAAGGATCTCTTAAAGGTCAGAGTGCACAAAACTCCAAGAAGAGTGAGTAAAACTCCAAGCAAAATAAAAAAGCTTTGTCGACCATTCCCACGAAATAGTTTAGATGTCAAATTTTAATTTAGGCAACAAAAACGCTATCTTCTGTGGCATAGAGTAGTTGGCATAGGATACTAGCGTAGTTTACGGTGCAATAGTGTTCAATGGTGTAGAGGTGTGTCCTGACCAGCGATGACGATCCACGCACAAGAGCCCTTTCATTCGGCCAATAAGGCCCCTCTTCATAGTTATACGCTTCCACTACATGGACTCTTTGTTACGGCCGACAAGGCCTCATTCATCAGATTATGAATATTCATAAGATGTGCAACACCAGTAATGAATTCACAATTGAATGCATAAATAATGAAATCATGAATACATGAAGATTCGTAGAAAGGTTAGGTTAGATTCATAATCTGTGCATGTCTAATGGATTTATTATACGTGCGCCCAAATACGAATTTATTGTTGGTGCTGCACATTTTAACGAATATTCATAATCTTTGCGGATTCACAAAATGTGCATGACAACCTACACAAATGACATGCCTAGTCATAGGCCCTATGATAGACCATGGAATTGAATATAACTGTCCCAACAATTCCAAGTGTTGTTGGCCTATACCTACGTGACTTGAGACCGAGACTAATCAAATCTAAGGCGCTATTTTCCGGATACAATGTTTGACTACTATGACGTTCCGCCGATGCGTGATGAACGGCTGCGCCTCTCTGGGATCCTCGGAAATCTTCGGAAATCCGCTCTTATGAACACGTATTCTAATCAAAATATGACTATTACGATAGTGAAATCGACTAGGATAGCTTACAAAATCATATCTAAGAGGGAGTGGGTGGTTTGATAAAACGACTTCGTCTGTTGCACTCTGACCTTTAAAGACTATGATAACTCCCGATCCTTCTGTTATAAACAACTTTAATCCTCTCGATTGCTTTCAGTATTAGCCACGAATTGTCTAGACATTTTTCTATGATACTGGGTATCAGTCTGACACAGGTGATATTGATAATATTCAGTATTGTCAGCAAATATTGATGTTGTAAGTGTCTTAAGTCATCGTTTCTTAAACTAATATTAGCTGTTGTGGACTGAGAGTATTTCTATTATCATTGGTGTAGAGGATCAGTGATGCAATATGACGAGATTGATGTATATAAGGTGGTGGTGGTAAAAAAAATCATGACATATGTATTGCAGAAATGACCGACAAGTATTTGCAGGACCGCTAAACAAACTACCATATTGAAACGCATCGACTGAACCAGTACCTACACAATTTATGTGTGCATGATATATTCACATGTACTCAGGTTCCGTTTTGATACAGTTATGATTACTTGAGTGGTTTCATTCTAGAAAACAGCTTTTCTCGTACATTGTCTTCTTAAAATTGTTGATCCCTTTGGCTGTATGTCGTACATTAATCTGTACTCATAGGAAAGGTCACCAAACCGAGGTAAGGATTTTCGAAGTAGTGCTGTGAAAGTTTTAGAATAGTAAATGCTATTTGACAACAAAATCACACATAATAATGGTAGAAAAAAATCCGTTAAACTGTTTTCCTTCGTCATGTATGTGTGAAAAATCAAAGAACGAATGGTGTAAGAGGCTGGTAGAAGACGAGTGTTATATATCTATAGTTTATGTATTTACATAATACCCGAAGGTGAGAAGGCGAAGGAGTTGCACAACCTCGCTCTCCGCCTAAATGTTTACAAACAGCCACCGGTGATCCAATTTCATTGCTGTGTAATGTTCATTTTTATGCTGATGTAACAATATGTAAGCTAAGTCAGGTGTGCATTAATTTCAAGATTGCTTGAGTAAGCAGTATTGCTTGCGGGTTTGTAATAGTCTTCCTGATTGGAGAAAGGATGGAGGAGGAGAAAATTAAATTGGTTCACGAGAGTAAAATCACGCCCTTATGGGAGGATCTTAAATACAAAAGTAAAGATCATTGGACTAAAGAAATCATGACGTCATTTCAGAACTGACCTGGTAACCAAACTGGGGATTCTTGACGTGAGTCCCTTGGTGTAACTTGAAAAGCCAAGTGTATCTATTCGGGAAGAAAAAGTTAAGCTCCGTTTAATTCCCATGAGTTAGAGAAATACTAACTGAATCTACAGATGAAAATAGTGAGTGACTAATCATACGTAACAATGGTGAAAAGAAAATAGAAAGTGGAAGACGTACTATAAGAAAGTAGTTGCACGGAAGAAAGACGACGCACAGAGACGCCAACACAGAGTGGGAAAGGGGATCAGAGAAGGGAACAGTGGTGACAGGTAACATATGGCTTAAGTCCGATGAAAAAAGCAACATCAGTGAAATACAA
>NC_134808.1:44951097-45031097 GCF_046742065.1 Oratosquilla oratoria
AGTAAAGAAATTATAATTGATGGTGAGAATCTTGAAGTTGAAGAGTATAATTATTTAGACCAGATGGTGAAAGTGACGAAAGATCATGATAATGAAATAAAAGTACGTAATACAATTGGTTTGAATTTGTTTGATAAGTATAATAAAATCTTGAGAGACTCTCTACCTTTATGTTTGAAACGTAAAGTTTACAATCAATGCATTCTGCCGGCAATAATCTACGGATGTGAGACTTGGAAACTGACGAAGGCGATGGAAACAAAGCTAAGGACCGCACAGAGGAGAATGGAGAGATCAATGATGGGAATAACTCTGAGAGACCGAAAGAGATCAAGTCAGGTAAGAGAGTAGACGAGAGTGAAAGATATTGTGGAGGCGGTAAAAGAGAGGAAGTGGAATTGGGCAGGTAAGTTAGTGTGAACGACTGACGAGCGATGGAGCGAGATGGGAAGTGTGGAAGAGGGAGACCAGACAGAAGGTGGAGAGACGAGATTGAGAAATTTGCAGGAGAGACGTGGCAGAGGTTAGTGCGGTCGTGTGAATCATGGAATGCTACGAAGGAGGCCTTTGTTCAGTAGTGGGCTCAGGATGGCTGATTCGATATATATATATATACATATATATACATATATGTATATATATATACATATATATATACAAATATATATGTATACATATATGTATATATATGTATATATATATATATATATATATATGTGTGTGTGTGTGTGTGTGTGTGTGTTTGTGTATGTGTATGTGTATGTGAATATGTATATATATATATATATATATATATATATGTACATACATATGTATATATATAATACATATATACATACATATATATATATATGAATATATGTATATGCATATGTATATATATATATATATGTATATGCATATGTATATATATATATATATATATATATATATATATATACCTACATACATACATACATATGTAAATATATGCACTTCTCTACCAGTACCTCGAGGGCAAGGCCTTGCATAGAGGTCGGACCAAGGGCGGCCGACCCAGAGGACAGCCCTCGCAACCGCAACAGAATAAAGCCAACAAACCCACTGCTACATCATTCAGCTCTCACTGACGTCATCCAGATCAAGTTATGTTCTCGTAATGTTACAGTATATATATATATATATATATATATATATATATATATATATATATATATATATATACATATATAAGATAAGAACGGAAATCACACGAGAATGTGACACCAAATTTATTCCTGACTCGTTTCTCCTCTTGAGGTAAGTTGAGAGTGGAGGATAGATGGAGAAAGAGGAAAAGGACAGAAGGTAGGGAGGTGCTTAGAGTAAACTGCTTAAATGAGAAAGAAAAGGAGAAGGAGTACAAGAAGAAGCTGAGAGAGGAGTGGGAGGGAGTGAAGGATAGATTAGAACTAAGAGTGGAGGAGGACTGGGGGTAGTTCAAGGAGGTTGTCACAAGGCGTGCAAGGACGGAACAAGGAGGACGAAAGGAAATAGAAGGAAAAGTAGTGAGTGGTGGGGTCAGAGGTCTTACATGGGGGGAGGGGGGCAGGGGGGCATATGCCCTGGGGGGGGGGGGCGGGAACTCTAGTGTGGACATCCCGCCCACAAAACTGACAAACTAATTATAATAAGAAAAGGTCAAAGGACCCCTGAATATTTTACCGTAATATACGACTTTTGCGTTAGAATCAACAGAATATGAAATGTGTTTGCCCCTTATTCTCTTTGCTATAGGGACATTCAATACAAAATTTTAAACCCGTTTAATTATTTCGCAAACCAATAGCTATAACACAGGCTGCAAGGGATGGTGGGGGTGGGAGGTGGGGGTGGGGATGGGGGGGGACGCCACTGAGAGCTTTGCTCCGGGGCTGCACTTTAGCGGAGGGGGGCTCACTTAGGCATGTAAGAGCTCTAGTTGATGAAGCGAAGAAGGTTGTTAAAGAGAAGCGAACGTTCTCAGATTGGTTACAAAACAGGACGAGAGAATCATATGAGAGGTACAAATAAAAGAGAAGTAAGGCATAAGATAAAGGAGGCAAAGAGGAAAGCAGATATGAAATGGGGGTAAGAGTATGACAGAAAATTTTGAAAGTAATAAAAAAGATGTTTTGGAAATAAATTAATAGAGGAAGAAGAGGCGAATCAAATAGAGAAGAAAAGGTAAAAAGTGCATCATGTATCTTAGCTCACTACGGGCAATTTTATTCAGCTGAGGGAAAGCTCCCAGTATTATCTTTTCTGAGTATGATTTGAGGAAAGATCCAGGGAAAGGAAGAATGGTAGAAACTTCAACCCAAGGTTCTGAGCTTCTGCAGATCCGGTAGAGGGGAGCAGTAGTGAGTTCTCAAAGTCTTTTGACCCCTTTGGCTCTCTTGACTTTCAACCAGGGGTGAGATTTAATGCCTTTCAGCTGAAGCCGTTTCTCAGATTTGCTTTCGAGGCATTTTCTGACGAGCTTCTGGCAGGTCTTTGGTACGCCCTTCGGGAACTTGATTTCCCATTTGCCAGGGTATTTCTTACAGGCGAGGCGGAATAGTAGAAATCCAAGACTCCATACAGCCGATTTCTCGTGGCGATCGGCAGGAGTTGAAGAGTCGTCGATGAAGCCCATGCCGAAATCCGCAACCTTTGCGGTTAGTTTTCCGGTTTCTTCGTTTCTAACGACGAGATTATTAGCCATATTAATGTCTTAGTGATACACTACGGCTTTGTGGTAGACCATCACGGCTGTCAGAACCTGCGAGAAGACGTCTTTCATCTTCAGCTCCCCATGCTTCGAGGTGTAGGCGCGAAGATCCATTGCGCCCGGGATCAGCTCCATGACGATGAAGACGTGACGTCGTTCCATGAAGAATTCGATGAGCTTGACCACCTCGGGGATATGCTGAACTGTCTTCATGAGGGCGACTTCGAGGGGCATGGTCCTCTTCTTTGGGTCTGCCCAGTCGTAAACTTCTGCCAAAGGTATTTTCTTGATTGCGACCTTGGCTTTGTCTTCAATCCGCTCGGCGGAGAAGACACTCCCAAATGATCCCTCTCCGAGAAGTTCCTTGAAGATGAATCTTGCTGTCATGGTTCTTCCTTTCTTGATTCCTCGAAGAAGAATTCCAAGGACTCAATGGAGAAGTTTCAATCATTGATAGTGATGCTGACATCCACGATTCGAAAAACAGAATTGTGTATACACACACACACACAAATATAAATATATATATATATATATATATATGTATATATAAATATATATATATATATATATATATATATATATATGTATATGTATATATATATCAAGGACTACTATTACACAGGACGTGCGCATCCAGATCCCGGGGTCCGGTAGCGGAGGCCAGTCAAGTGCAGGGTTGCCACTCCTAGTGTTTTCCCACTAGATCTATTATATTTTGCCTCAATCTAGTAGTCTAGTGGTTTTTCGTCATGGATATCAAGAATCTAGTATATTATGAAGATCCTAATAAAAACGTTTAATTTTGCATTACGGAGCCAATTTCTTGGAGCCAGATGCTAGATTGAAAAATATTGAGCCAAACACAGAAATATAGTGCCAGATCTGGCACCAGAAGTGCTAAATTGGCAACCCTGCCTACCAATCACGCAACATCCTACAAAGTACAAAATATAGCAGGCTGTCGTGCTCGCGTCGATGTTTGTATCTGTTTTCGCAAAATGTTATTTTTCTGCATCATTTCTGTCTAATACTTCTCGAATTATCCCATGAAAGCATGATTTGTCATTGAGAGGTTTTGAAAATTAGCTATAACTCAGTTCACACGTACAGTTACGAACTCAATAGAAATTGTCAGTCAAATTGGCGCACTTGTTATTTGTTTATAGTACGTTTGTGCGATTGATTGGTTACATTAGTACATAGATGTTTACAGGACGGTTGAGGTTCGTATTATCTGAATTATTAGTTTGTGCACATTTTAAGTGGAGAATCGTAAAGAGCAATGATACCACAGTCTTGCATACAAGTGACGAGTTTAGCTCATAGTTTGGATTATTGCACCATCACAGGCAGTATACAGTTTTCTAACTTCAAAATGTTTTCATGTGTATGTTGCGTAATATAATTCGAATCTAGTAGTTTTTTGTTCAATGTAGTAGTTTTTGGCAAGCTGTCTAGGTTTTATTCATTTTCCAGAGTGGCAACACTGGTCCAGTGTGCTACTAGCAATGGAGGTGTTAAGGTTGTGTTACCCCGTCTTTCCCGCGTGGCTGCATTTAGAAGTGGATTGTATTTGTTTATATAGGTTTTTCCTGATTTTGTGTATTCAAAATGCCGAATAAGTGTGGTGTTGTGAACTGCAACGGTAATTATAACAAGGATAACAGGTGCCGAGTGTTTCGACTGCCAAAAGACCGTTATGAAAGACAGAAGTGGATTGATGTGCTGCCACCACGCAAGAACTTTGTTGTTGATTATGACAAATTTTTCATTTGTGAGAAACACTGGGGTCCCAATACGCCGTCTATCAAATTGCCTGGTAGTTCTACGCGACCTGCGATCCCTCCCAGTGTCTTCAATGTGCCTGCTTCATGTCTGCCATCTTCTAAACCTGTACCTCGCCCGGCGAAGGCCGAAGACAAGCAACTGAGGCATTTTCTTCAGAAAGATACGATTACTTCATTTGATGCTTTTAGACCTGAACGTGACCTACAGAAGCAGTACAAGAACTTATTTCAAGATCGGAAGAAAGGTTAGTGTGTCTGCTCATGACAGAAAATTTCAGTGAGTGCAGACTCTGTGATTGTCGAAAACACGCCCACGTTGTGTAGCCCACTGATCTGCCGTGCATTCAAGAAGGGCATTAGTGTACCACTGGGTAAGACACTTCATCCCAACAATGGTTTGAGGTCGTATGGTCAGTTCGCCGAAGCTGTGCGCTTAGCAATTAACTATGACATCCCGTTTAACAAAAAGATCGAGATTATTGTCACTCTTCTTCAAACCCACACGTCAGCCTGTGTAAACACCGAGAATGAGAAGAAGCTGGTATTTTTGACACGTCAGTTGGAACTTTTATCACAGAAACAGTTTTCCATGAATGATTATTGTTTTGCTCTTGAATTATACCCCAAGTGTAGTTATGAACAGCTCAGAGACTGGTGCTGCCAAGGAAACGCAAGCTGCAGTACATCACTTCATCTATTGACAAGGATCAGGTGATGAGGGAAACATTTGCCAAAGTGAAGACACTGCAGCAGAAGAATGTATTTCTCTTGATAGATGAAGTACAGATTCGGCCAACTGTTGCATTTTCTGGTGGGGTTCTGAGTGGCATGGCAGTGAACAAGCCAGACAGCAAGGCCACTTCTATGCTATGTATTATCTATATTATGATGAAGTCACTGCACAGAGGGCCTAGTATTATGATTTCTGTGACACCCGTCCACAAACTCACAGCAGCATACCAGCTTGAGCGTGTGAAGGAGGCGGCAGCTGATGATGGGAGGGCAGGTGGATGTGTCATCAAGTCTATCACAGACAACCACAAGATTAACCAGCAGTACTGTAAGCTGTTTGATTTTCCGGGTGATTGCCGTGCCACAGCCAAGCATCCTCTTGACAAAGAGCACGTCTGGTTTCTCCTTTTTGACACAGTGCATCTTCTGAAGTGCATCCGCAACAACTGGATCAGTGAGAAGTGCCAGAAGATCAGTCTTGACAATAAAACAACAGCATCATTTGCTGACATCAAGGAACTATGAGTCAGAGAAAGGCAGTATTCTGAAGACTACTCCCCTCACTAAATTTGCTCTCAACCCCTCACGATTTCAACTACAAAATGTGCAGCATGTCTTGAAGGTCTTTAATGAAAAGGTTGTGGCTTCATTGAGGCTCAGAGGATGTCATGACACTGCAAAGTTCATCCAAATCATCCTCAACTGGTGGAATTTAGTGAATGTATCTGAGAAGGGGCAAGATCAGCGTATGAACAATCCATCTCGAGCTGTTCAGTATCCCCAGTCAACCAGCCTGCTGAATTTCCTGAAGTTTTTCCAAGAGCCTTTTCAGGACATGGAGCAAATCGAATCAAGTGTTTCATTCATGACACCAAGAATGCACTAGTGCAGACTATGCAGGGACTGATTGCCGTTTGCCGCTACTTGTTCAGAAATGCTGATTTCCATTATGTCCTGCTGCGTGAGGTCCAGAGTGACTGGCTTGAGGGGGAGTTCTCAGTCTACTGTCAATCAAGTGGTGCAAACTCTTTCATGACCACTGGGGATGTGTTCTCTGCATGCAAGCAGCGCCTCACGAGGTATGCTGCCGTAAACCTCCAGTCCATCGATGTCCACCTTGTGTCGAAGGAACATACCTGCTTGAGGACTGCAATTGACCTAGGGGATGCAGCCTCTATTGAGAGGTGCACCACAGATGTGACACTGACTGTGAATGAAGAGTGCAGTGCAGCCTATGTGGTGGGGTGGCTTGAGACAAAGTGTGCGGAGGAGTGGTCTTCAGTGCTGAGGAACCTCTTGTGACCAGTGACGTTAAGGACTTTATCGAGACAGTGTCCAGAGGTTCCCTGACAACTCCACATGTGTGCACTTTTGACCTTGTCAGATGTGGACTGTGTTTCATCAAGGAAGCCTGTCACCGTTCCTGCTGCCAGAAAAGACTGGTGGAGATCTTGTCGACACTGGCCAGCTTCAGTGGGATTGACATTGACTGTCCCAAGATGTTCTGTCGTCTGGCAAATGTTCTTCAGAATGGATTCCACAACCTAGAGAAAGACCAGCAGAAGAATGCAGTCCTTTTCCAGACCTCTGTAAAGAAGGCCTGGCTCGCTGATGAATTGCTGCAGTCTGGTAAGCTTTTGCTTCTATGTTTATTTGTTCCTTTAAAGTGTCCATCAGGGTTGGCTGATTTAAATCATAATTTTAATCAGTTGATTTAAAAAAAAAAACTGATTTAGATAAATTTTCGTATTATGCTTTGGAAATTGAAATGGTATGAATAAGATTAAGACACTGGATTTTATAATCAAATTTTATAATTGTATTAAGAAGTTACAGAAATTATGAACATAAGTTTTATTATTGTAGCATATGGAAGTATAGAATTGACAAAAAATAGAAATTATATACCTTGCAAGTTTGGAAAAAGAAATTGTTTTGTAATTGAATATATAAGAACAAAAAATCATTATTTGCATTTACATTTGAGAAAATAATTTTTTTACATTAATCATAATTTACATTTGAGTTCATTGTCTTGAAAAGGAAGACCAATTTGGCTGCCTTCTCATTACCGAGGCAGTTCCTTAATTTTGTGTGTATAAGTCCATAGGAGGAGAAAACTCTTTCAACTCCTGATGATGAGGCTACTGCAGTTAGGAGTTGATGCACTGATAATAGAATATCACTGTCTAACATGGCTGTATGTGAATCCCACCACCCAATACCTGTGTAAACTTGAACACCTGGAAAGGAGGTGATTTTGCCTGAAACTTCATAATGACAGGAACAAATGTTGTATATTTCTCATTGGCATACTCCATAGTAATATTCACCTCTTCTGCACTGAGCATTTTTCCTTGAAGTGCTGGATGAAGCATGTTGGCAAGTATGTGAGCTTTGGTGATAAACTGTTCATACCTTTTTTCCGCCAGTTTTTCAGCTTGTTTATTGTTTGTGAAATGGCAAAGTAATTTCTTCCAAACATCTACCACTTGAGCAATAGTGCACTTGTCACTCTGTACCTCATCTAGAGCCTTTGCTATTGGCTGCAATCGATCCAGTAATTCCTCAGCTGAATGTTTTAGGCCTAAATTTGATACTTTCTTACTTCAGTATCAATAGCTTCCCTGTTGACTTCACAGATCTTCATTAGAATTGGCCAGTTATTTATATAGGCCTTGAGACAGTCTGACATTGTGTTCCACCTTGTGTCCTGGGGCATGACTAGACACTGACCACCTTCCTGCCGATACTTTGAAGCAGCATAATGATTATTTCTAAAATATTTAACTACATGGACCACATGTTGTTTTACATTATCAATCTCAAGGTTATGAGCCAGTAGATTTAGTAGGTGTGCTGCACATCTGTATGTGAGGACGGTATGCTCAGGTTCACTCGATTCCTCCAAGACTTTTCTCATCTTGGTGACATTTGCTGCATTGTCTGTCTACAGTTCCAATGTGACAACCAAAATCTTGTTCAGCCTTCTTGATCGAATTTTGTGAGGTTTCCTTGGTGTGTCTATTGTGTCACCTAAATAAATCTGACTGGTGGATGTTGTTAGAGTGACACATATGGGCTCATTATGGATGTTAGACCACCCATCAATTGTGTAATAGTAGTCCTTGAGATATATATATATATATATATATATATATATATATATATATATATATACATATATATATATATATATATATATATATATATATATATAGTGCAGGTAACCACTAAGGAAATCGGAAGAAAACAGTAATTCCCAAGTGCTTTCGTGTAATTCACATCTTCAGGGGAATACAGAAAAAGTTGTGTTACAAAGGTTTAAAAATAACAAGATTATACACTAGGAAAGGAACAGGCATAGTACGAGATGTCACAAAATTAAACACTAGGAAAGGAACTGGCATAGTACAAGATGACACGAAATATTACACTAGGAAAGGAACTGGTAAAGCACAAAAAGTCACATATGAAATAAGAAAAAGTCTTGGTACACAAAGTCATCAATGAAAAAGAAATCTAGAGAACAGCACAATTCACCAAATTAATTTTGGTCACATACAACCTGATTACAAATCTTGTTAATGATGAATTTATCTAATTTATAAATGCCATTACTGATATTAAGAGTTGAACCTTCAGAATGTTTTATAATACTACTTTCTATTATGTTTCTATTGACATGAATTACAAGAAATGATAATGGAAACATTAGTCCAATTAATACAATGATTGAAGTCTTTCATGTGAACAAATAGAGCATTGGATTCTTGTGCTGTTTTAACACTATATTTATGTTGTTTAATTCTAGTTGATAGTTCTTTGCCCGTTTGTCCAATGTAATACTTTTCACAATCTCTGCAAGGGATTTTGTATATGCAGCCAACAGAATCAGCGGGAGAATTCTTGATTATTAATTTCTTAAAAGTACATGGGTTATTAAACGCTACTTTAACATTCCATGTTTTAAGTAGATGAGGAACTTGAGAAAGATTGTTACTGTAAGGTAATACTAAAAGATTCTTAATGTCAAAAAGGGGAGGGGGTTGATTCCTATGAAAAGTTTTTTCGCCAAAGAGAGAGCGTTATCTAAAAATGTTCTAGGGTACTTTAATCCTAAACCTTGGTTAACAATAGACTCAAATTCTTCATCAATGAATTCCGGGCTGCATATCTGCAAGGCACGTAAGAACATAGAAGAAAATACAGATCTTTGATTGTTCTTATTAAATTATAAGTTTCTCCAAAAATTTTGTTTATATGTGTCTCAGGGGACATATTATTCATAATAATAACTCCCAGGTCCTTCTCATTTTCTATTTTTTTTATTTCTTCTTCTCCCAATTTATATGATCCTGTTATTCTGTTTTTGCTTTTTCCAAATTCCATTATATTACACTTCTTGATATTGAATTCCATCTCCCACTTCCTACTCTATTCCCATACTTTATTGAGATCATTCTGTAGCGACTCTCAATCTTCTTCAGTGTTCATTTTTTTCAACAATTTTGCATCATCCGCAAAGACCTTTCAATTCCTTCATCCATATCATTAGTATATATAGCAAACATTATTGGGGCCAAAACTGTTCCTTGTGGAACACCACTTATCACTTCATCCCAATTGGAGTGTTTGTCTCTTATCACCACTCTTATTTTTCTTTCATGCAAGAAGTCTTCCATCCACTTCAGTAGTTTGTCCTGTATTCCTAATGCAGTTTATAATTTCTTAAGCAATTTCTTATGTGGTACCTTATCAAAAGCTTTTTTCAGGTCTAGAAATGCACAATCAGCCCATCCATCAATCTTGTATTACATCTATTAGCCTTGAATAGAACTACATTAAGTTTGTGACGCATGATCGTCCTTGTCTAAATCCAAATTGCCTTGGATTTAGTACTTTTTTCCAAACACTTTACCCATCCAGTTTTGATAATTCTTTCACAGATTTTAGTTAACATACTTGTAAGAGAGACTGGTCTATAGTTAGTAGGGTCTTCCTTGTTTCCCCCTTTATATATTGGTACTATATTTGCTCTTTTCCAATCTTCTGGAACTTTTCCCTCTTTCAATGAACTGTTTATTAGGCTATGTATTTTGTCTGCCAGTTCATTCCTGCATTCTTTCAAAATCCAGTTTGCCATTCCATCCGGTCCATGCAATTTTCTGACATCGATATTACTCAAGTGTTTCATTATTTCATTTCTTGATACTTGTATCTCTTTCATAGGAGGAACTCTCTTCTCCAATTCGATATCTATATATATATATTTTTTTTTATGTATTTTTCCTCATTTAGTTCCAGTTCAACCAATATGTGGTCACTTTTACTTATTGGTGTTTTGTATTCGATCTTGTCCACTATTTCGGGTTCTGATGTGATTATTAGGTCCAGTCTCAATGGTTCTTCCTCATTTCTGTACCTAGTATTCTCTTGTATCCATTGCGCCATTGTATGTTCAATAATCATATAAAGTAATACATTTCCCCATAGGTCATCTCCACCCTTCACTGTCATCTCTTCCCATCAGGTTTCTTTACAATTAAAGTCACCCATTATAATCATTCGTCCTCCATCTTCCATTATCTTACTTAATGATATCCTGGGGTCTTCTAACATATTTTTCTGTACTCTCTCTTCCCACGAAGCCGTTTTAGGAGGCACATAATTTACTACAAACTTCCTGCTCTTCTTATCCTTGTCCTCCACTTCCATCATAATCATCTCTACACTATTCTTTCCATATGTGACATTCCTCACATCTATATCCTTCTCAGTCAGGAACATAACTCCACTGCCTTGTTTTACCTATCTGTTTCTAATCCAACAATTATATGTACCATGTCCTACAATGTTGGGTGGTAGTGGACCTTTCAATTTTGTCTCTACAATTCCCATTATGTCCGATTTTTTTTCCTTCAGGTAATCATTCAGTTCATTGAAGCCTGTTATTAATCCATCTATATTTGTGTAAGACACTCTTAATTTTCTGCTACTTCCATCGTGTTTTCTGTTTCCTTTCCGTTTTTCTCTGCTATGAACCATTTCCTCACTTTCATATTCACTACTCTCCAATAGAATTTCTCTTTTTCTGTCTGTTCTTTTCTCATTTTTTTTCCTTAGCTTCTAGTCTTTTTGCTTTCTCATCCTCTCTTTCCTCTTTATTCATTTCTCTTTTTATCCATACCTGTTTAAATTGCTCACTGTCTGCTAGTTTCCTTGTTTTTGCTAAGATATTCTCTGCTGTTGTTTGTGACCTGAATTTAACCTTAATTGGTCTGGCCTTATCAGCATTGTATTTCCCGAGCCTATACATTTCTTCTATTTGTATCCCTATTTCTGGCTCATCTTCTTGAACTACTTCTAATATACTATTTACTTTTCCTCCTTTATTCTTGTAGTCCTATTTAGATTATACTTCTCGTCCATCCCTAATATAATTATACATTTCTTTTATTTCCTAAGTCTCTTACTATATTCTCCTCTCTCATCACTTTAATAACTGTGCCTTCAGTTTATTCCTTCATCTGTTGTTTCACTATATCTAAATTCAATTTTGTTATTCTCCTGAACCTTTTCCAACCACTTCTTTTGTTATGGAGAGGAGACTTGATAACTATTTATAGAATCATGAAAGGCATAGAAACTGTTTAGATAAAATGAGATATGAAGACGGGACGCGACGATCATAGCACCCCTTCCCGTAAAATACAGCTAGGTAAATACACACTGCCCCAATAGTCCGCAAAGTGCATAACAGGGCAGAGGTGATGGCTGCGGCCGCAGCTACTATGCGTTTCATGGCGTATGCTCCTTAATGCTCCTTCTCTTCCCTTTTTTCCCGCCCGATGTCTCGTCTTCTTGGACTTTGAGGCTCCTGAGGCTTTCAAGGTCACGTTGACCCTGTATTCCCCATTTTCCCTTCCTCCTTTCTCTGAAGTTCGTCTTTCGTTGATCTTTCCTCGTATGTCAGCAGTCATTCAAGACATGGGGCTTCTCTCGCGATATGTTGATTTTTTTTTTCCAGCATTAACCATAGACAGGGCCACATATGAGCTCTTAAGCTCTCATTCGGGAGGGTAATAGCTGTCGATTGTGAACCCAACACGTGATCTAGGACCATGGTGAATCATATACAAACAAACCATATCAACCGGAGTGGTTCTGTACTTGCACGCTGCACCAAGGTGTTTCTAGACTAATTTTGTGTTTTTCTTTTGTAGAAAATCATGCGAACGAAGGTCCTATAAAACGGGTCATCACAGAGAAGACGAAGCAGATCATACGAGGAATGATGCCTCTTGAGATCGACTTCTATGAGTTCGTGAAGATGCGTCTTTACCTTCAGAGCAAGAATCTCCCCAACTAGAAGCAGACAAGAATTTTGTTCATAGTTTCATCAAGTGTTTGGCTTTCTTAGTGCTCCTGTTGGGTCTTTGGTGATTGTCTTAAAATTTGTTGCATCACTAAGGATGTTATCAGCTTTATCAAGGTACTCAACCTAACTACATGCATGTGATTTACGTTAAATTAGTATTTTCATGATAAATTAGTACGTTCAGGTTAAATGTGACCCCCCCATTTTGTTGAATTCTTTGTAGCAGGATCAGAGGAGGGATTGAGGAATTTAGTGACAGAGTTTGGGAAGGTGTGCGAAAGAAGGAAGTTGAACATAAATGTGGGCAAAAGTAAGGTGGTGAGATGTACAAGGGGAGAGGATGACAGCAATTTGGAAGTGAGTATTAAAGGAGAGAGACTGGAAGAAGTAGATAGATTTAGATACTTCGGTGCAAATGTGGTGAGAAAGGGAGGAGTGGAGGTGGAGGTAGGATGTAGATTGAGAGAGGCAAGTAAATGCCTTGGGGAATTTAAAAGTGTAATGAGAAATAGACATTTGGGAATGGATGCTAAGAGGACGTTGTATGAAGGAGTGATTGTGCTGACAGCACTGTATGGGGCAGAAACATGGAACATAAGAGAAAAGAGGAAGAATTTAAATGTATTAAAGATGAAATGCCTGAGAAGTATGATAGGGGTTACTAGGCTGGATACAGTGAGAAATGAGGTGAGGAGAGCAGGGGTGGAAAGGGAGTTGAGAGATAAGGTTGATGAAAGAGTATTGGGATGGTTTGGGCACATGGAGAGAATGAGTGATGAAAGATTAGTAAAAGAGGTGTGGAAGGCAGAGGTGGGGGGAGTGAACATGAGGGGGCAACCAAGGGTCAGATGGATGGATGGGGTAAAAGGGGCATTGGGAAAGAGGGGAATGTCTGTTGAGGAAGGAAGGGAGAAGACAGAAGTAGAGAGGGGTGAGTGGAGAATGGTTGTGTATAGATGATGCTGTGATATATGGAAGGGAGTGGGTAGGGGATGGGGGGATGAGGGAGTATGTGCGAATATTTTGACGCAGCCCGAAGGGATTTCTCCCCGTCTTTTCTTTTTCTGCATAAGGGACAGAGAGAAGGGGTCACCGATTAAGTGAAGCGGTCCTGCTGTGGGTGTGCTCTGTCTTGCTGCATTACTCCTGACCCAGGGTGAGATGCAGGGATGACCCGTGTAACCTTCCATATTGCAATATTACCCATGGAAAACTACAGGTACATCACAACACACGTACAAACAAACATACGTCCACGCCCTACGACGACTATCACATGATCAGTGCGTGGTAATGGCTAACTAGCCAGAAACACATCTCCAACGCACATATACAACACATCCCCAAATAAACCTGAACACAAATTAAATCACATGAAATAACCACATAATAGAACTAGACCTTTTATAATATGACCTATGTTTAAACCTTCCATTTGTAAGATCAATAAGGCTAAAATTGTAAAGCCACCAACTCCCCTCACTAGATGCTGACTTCACCATTTAAATGGTATATTAACCACGACCGGACCGGGAAGTGACAGTTAGGTGAACGTAGATCGAAGAGGATCTAAGTCGTGCATTTTCAAATGCCAAATATAAGTGAGAAAATGCACAGGCGAATTTTATTGTCGTACTAGTTCACCTGTTAATACATCCATCATCCAGGAGTCAAGAAAAGAGGGAGAAAGGGGTGGTGAATGGGAATGGTGTATGTTGGGATGAAATGGGTGGGAGTGGATTTATGCCTTTGACTTTGACTACCTTCCTTGCAAGGGGGAAAGAGCCATTGGTATATGTACTATTGGTACAAGACTGGCTTGGCTGAAGAAAGATTTACATGGTTTAGGGGAGAAGTGAACAATTTATGAAAAGAACTTGGATAGCAGAACAGGGATGGAGCCCTTGTATCTCTGTGAGCACTCACAGGACACGCAGTGTCCTGTTTTAAAATAATCTATAGGCAATTCACTCAAAGAATCTCAGTCGATCTTGCGTTTTCGGTTGGCAGCCCTGCTTACCCTTCCCCCACTGAGCTGGCTGAAACTTCAAGCTTTCTTCAAACATTTTCATATTACTTCACTTAGCTCAGTAACTATACGAGGTACACGAATTTCATGTACATCTAGGGATGAAGCAGTCCTTGTTCACCTATTTCAAAGCTTCCCATCTCGATTGTACAAAGAAAGTAATTATAGCGAGTATAGGATAAGGAATATAATTTTGATGTTTGTACAGCATTTTACTTATTATCACTTTAAGAACTAACGAGGACACCATGGAAGATATTCATTTGAATTTAGTGAATATCATTAGGGAATCGGCAGAAAAAGTAGGAAGTACAAAAAACATTAGAGAAAACAAATACTCCAAATCTACAAATGACTTAATTAAAAGAAGAAGGACCATGCAGATTAAAAACTGGAGAGACAAAATAGAAAGAGTAGAATTAAACAAGCTTATCAACAAAAGGCAGAGATTAGAGAAAAGATCAAGAAACATAGATGAAGTAGAAGAAACTATTCGGAAAGGTAAAAGTATTAAAGGGACCGAGCGCAGACATGCTGTAGGAAGACAGCAAATGATATCTTTGAAAGATGGAAATGGAGAAATCATTAAATGCAGACACAGAATGGTAAAAAGAGTACAAGAATTTTACCAAGAGCTTTACTCGACGAAGACGGCAGTTGAGTCAGTAGATTCATGTATAGACGCTAGTCGTGTACCAGAGATTACAAAGGAAGTGGAATTTGCTCTGAAACATATGAAACAAGGAAAAGCACCTGGGGAAGATGGTATATCAATAGATTTGTTGAAAGACATGGGGAAATGAGTTTATATTAAATTAGCTCAGTTGTGCACCCAGTCCTTACGTCAAGAAAGCATCCCTGATGCGTGGTGCAATGCTGTAGTGATTTTGCTTCATAAAAAAGGAGACCAGAAGGACTTTAATAACTATTGACCGATTAGCTTGCTATCAAATGTATATAAAGTATTCTCCAAGATCCTTACAAATAGACTAAGTCAAGTTTTAGATGGAAACCAACCGAGAGAACAGGCAGGCTTTAGGAGCGGATATTTGAACTCTAGACCATTTGCTGGCGATAAACCAAGTAATAAAGGAAACGCCAGATCACAATATACCTCTTTGTTTAGCTTTTGTAGATTACGAGAAGGCCTTTGACTCGATAGAACAAATAGTAATACTAAACTCACTACACAAGCAGGGTACAAGCAAACAGATCGTAAGAGTTTTAGAAAAGACTCATGCGAAAGGTACCGTTTAATTCAACTACATAAAGATACAGAAAAGATCAGGATTGAGAAAGGAGTACAGTAAGACGATACAATTTCACCCAAATTATTTACGGTTTGCTTGGAAGATATTTTCAGAAGGTTGAGTTGAGAAAAGAAAGGTTTAAAGACTAATGGCGAATATTTAAACCATCTAATTAGAATTTGCAGATGACATTATTCTTATTTCAGAAAAAGCAGAAGACTTGCAAGGTATGCTGAGCGATCTAAACAAGGAAAGTCTCAAAGTAGGTTTAAAAATGAATAAGAGTAAAACCAAAGTAATGTTCAACACGAAAGTTCAAAGTAAAGAGATTATAATTGATGGTGAGAGTCTTAAAGAAGTTGAAGAGTATAATTATTTAGGCCAGATGGTGAAAGTGACAAAGATCATGATAATGAAATAAAAAGATGCATTACAATTGGTTGAAAATTGTTAGGTAAGTATAATAAAATCCTGAGAGGCTCTCTACCTTTATGTTTGAAACGTAAAGTTTACAATCAATGCATTCTGCCAGCAATAATCTACGGGTGTGAGACTTGGAAACTGACAAAGGCGATGGAAACAAAGCTAAGGATTGCACAGAGGAGAATGGAGAGATCAATGTTGGGAATAACGCTGAGAGACCGAAAGAGGGTAAGTTTGGTGAGAGAGTCCTATTATATTAGATCCTCTCTATCAATAGTTTCTATGCCTTTCATTATTTTATAAATAGTTATCAAACCTCCTCTCTCTTCTTTGCTCTAATGTCTGTAGCTCAAGTTTAGTGGATGGGCTGCGTTTGTGGAAGCTGCAGTAAATGTTTGTGTGCTTCTAATGTCAAGGTAATCCTTGACTTTGAGGTCTTTCATTTCATGGTGTAGATGGTCTGTAGGTGTTGTATTTGTGCAGCCTGTAATTGTCCTTAAGGCTATCTGTAAAGTTTGTATGGTATTATTGTATGTCATAATGAGGTTAAGAGCCCAAGTGGGGCTCACATAATTCATCGCTGAATGCATATATTGTTTGTATACTGTAGTGGTAAGTTTTGTCCCAATGTTGTACCTGCAAGTGATTTAAGTGCATTGAGTCTAGGTATGCATTTTGTGTAGGAGAGAGGCCAAATGCAGAGTATGAGATCCAATATATTTGACGTTTTGCCCTGCTGGGCGAAATGTCAAATATATTGGATCCCATACTCTGCCTTTGGCCTCTCTCCTACAGTGCTGTTGCAGTTGTTGCTGCTCTTGCTCATATGCATTTTGTCTTTATGTTTATGATGTGTTCTTTGAATGATTTAGGTGTATGTTATGCCAGGAATTTTGTGTGTATGTGTGTGTGTAGTATGGTGTGAGGGTGTTGTTGATAAGGAGGCATGGTATAAATTTGTGTTCTGCTGTCCAGTTAGTGAAAAGTGTGGCTGTGGATCTGGTTGGGGCTATTTCAATTCTGTGGTGAACCAGGTGTTGAGTGTGTTGAGGTATGATTGTAGTATTTCTGCAGCTCTATCTGCATTATGGTGTGTGGATGTAATTGTTTTCATCTGTATAAGAAGAGATTTGTATTTCTGGGGTATGGGGTGTGGGTATATCATGCATGCATATATTAAAGGGTATGGGGATTGGACTGAGCCCTGAGGTACTCCATTCCTAAAGTTTCTGGTGTGTGATGATTAGCCATTATATGACACATTGGCATTTCTACCTGCCAAATAATTGGCCAGCCATCTTTTGGTATTATTGTGCATGTCTGTGTTGTATATTTTATGAGAGTGCCCCTACACATACATACATATACCAAAGGGAATATGCCTTTGGTATATGCATATATGTATGTGTTGGGGATGGCATTGTATTGTACTGTAGTTTAGGTATTAATACCATGGCCTGTTTGTGGGCTTACCCCCTTGTGTATGATGAGAAGTGCATGTAAAGTTTTCTCTGGTATGTTGGAATGACTGTGATTGAGAATGTAGTTTGAAATCAGTATAATCAGCTCAGTCCTTATTAGGTGCTAGCATATATACATATGCAACACTGCTCTAATGCACATCTGATGTCAGCTGTTGTGGGGTAGGGTTGGAAAGTCCTGAAACCTTGAAATTATTTTTGCACTGATGGGGAATCAAACCTGGACCCTCTGTGTTCCAAGGCAGGAATGTTACCCACAGCTCCATGTGGGCATCAAAAGCTTTACTAATGTTTAGTATTATAAGAAGTGTTCTTTAAGGGGCTTATCTGAATTAATGCCATTGAAAACTCATTGTGTGAGATCTATAGGAAGATTGTGGAGTTAAGTGGTCATAAACTGTGTTGTGATTTGGCAAAGGAGATATGTGCTGTGATATGTTGTAATATGAGGTGTTCTTTGACTTAGGACAGGATGCAGAGAAGTGTGATTGGGTTTTGTGATGCTGGAACTGCTGGGTTTTTGTTAGGTTTGGGGATTGGCATAATCTTACTATGCTTCCAGGTGTCAGGTATGGTGTTGTGTGAATACCTATAATTTGCAGTGTTGGTAAGTACATGTATACCATGTGGTTCAAGGTGTTTTAGGTGGATGTACCTCATGTTGTCAGGACCATAAATGGATGAGTGCTAGAGATCATAGATAATATGCATTGTCTGGCTGTCTATGAAGGGTGTGCATTCTTGATCTGTGGAGAAGTGTTTCTTACGTTGGATGATGTGTCAGTCATCAGGTAGAAGGATGAGATGGCTTGTCTGTGAAAAGAGATTTATGAGTGTGTTTACTTGTTGTCCATTTGAGTATAAGTTGACTGTTGTTGTGGTTATTGTTGTGTGAGAGTGTGTTGTATTACTGTTGGATAGTGTAATGCTGTTGAGTGTCTTGTACAATTTTTTGTATTTATTTCATGATTAACCTCTTCAATACAAATCAAATTCTTGTATTCACCTAGTTGTATTTACCTAGTTGTATTTTACGGGAAGGGGAGCTATGCTCGTGGTGTCCCGTCTTCATATCTCATTTTATCTAAACTATTTTGCGTAGCATTGAATGCATAATGTATATGCATCACACTATTCATATTATAAAATATAAAGTCACTGCTGTATTATTCATTCTCTTTCACTCTGAATAATAATAAACATAGAAAACTTGATCAAACCAGTTCATAAGAATTTGGGGGTCACTCATCTACAACTACAAAATAGATATAATCAAGATGCCAACACTGGCATCCTCATATACCCACTTGTGCTTCATGATGTCTATATAAGCATCATTGTATTGAAGAGGTTAGGTGTAGTGACAAAGGTCTGCCAATTTAGTGTTTTTTGTTCAAGTATCTTATTGCTGATGTCAGTGTTAAGTGCTTGTATTTGGTCTGTTATGTTCTCAGGAGTATGGGGGTGGAATGTTTGAGTGTGTGGTGTCTGATGAGGCCTTGAATATCTGGTATGAAATTTGAGTTGTGTGATTTTCTGTTGTCTGCATTTTGTAGTTGTGTTGAAAGTGTGCACAGCAGTGTCTATGTATGTGATTGGTTTATTGTTCAGGGTCTTGAAGTGTTGTACTGTCTCTTCAGTGAAAACTTCCTGGTTTGCTCTTTTGTGATTGGTGTATGTGTGTCTGTGGCCAGCTAGGGATCTGAGGGCACTGAGGGTTAAACAGAGGCAACAGAAGGTGATATCAGGAGAGAATGAGGTGTAGAGGGCTTGATGAGGGATGTGTGTGATTATGGATGTTGTTCATGATGGTTAGTGAGTCAATTTGGGTCTGTAATTCAAACCCTCTGTCTGTGTCAAGGCTGTTGAACATTACAGGTGGCAGAATCAAACATGGAGGTTAGCCATATAAAACCTATATAATTTTTTGTTTAATTTTTTACACATTACTCTTCATGATTCAAGTACATAAGATTTTATATCTTCTTTGATGATGGTAATTGTTGTCTCAAGTTCCACTAACTGGAAATCTACTGCCCCACAGTAGCTGGCAACAGTCCTCAAACTTTCTCATATATCTCTCTAGGAGATTTTGGATTGTTGCCTGTGTTGTACATACATACATACATATATGAAGGCTTTTTCTCCCTTACAAGGGAGGTAGCCAAAAAAGAAAAGGCATAAAATCACTCCCACCCATTCCATCCCTGAATACACTCCACACCCCTCCACCCTCCCTCCCATCTTAGCACCTCGTGGATGATGGGTCATCCCTGCACCTTGTCCACTGCCCTGGGTCAGAAGGAGTGTCGCAAGACACAGCACATCCACAGCAAGGCCGCTTCATTAAATCGGCGACCCCCCCTCTCTGTCCCCCCATTGCATAAAAGGAGAAGACGGGGAGAAATCCCTTAACCCCTTCCATACGGTGCCGCATACGTAGGCGGCATGAGGAGCAAGTGGATACGCGAGGCTGCCATATCAGCGTCTTGATTATATTTATTGTAGTTGCCCCTGCGTAATGACATTCTCTCTAAACCAGTGGTTCCCAAACTTTTTTCTGTCATTTCCCCCTGCACCCAGGTCAACTATCCAGATTTCCCCCTTCATGTGTAGCAGGGAAAGAGTAGTTCAAATACACTGTGACTATTTACTAATTTATTTTTCAAATGTATAAATATACTGATAAACAGGCATTCTCTCTCTCTCAGACATGAGAAAATCCATCAGAGATTTTTTTTAGTGGGTAGTGTAATTATTTCCCCCTGGTAGCTTCAAATTTCCCCCAGTTTGGGAACCACTGCTCTAAACTGTCATCACATTTTCTATGGTTATCAATATTCACGGGTGAAAGAGAAAACGATCGATATAAGCGGTGACTATACTTTATGATGCGAGTATTATTACGACACTCTCTCTGGAGTAAGTTTGGGCCAAATCGGAGACATGACGGTTTTGGGCCAAATCCGTGGGTAATTTTGGTAACCCCTTTGGTAATTTTGAGGGTCATTTTGGCCACTTGTCCCGATTGGGTCACCACCTCAACTACAGGTCGAGGGCCACCAGGGCTCTTGCGGATCGCTAAAAGTACGGGCGCCAACAGGCGGAAATGAGAGGGAGAGAGTCGTCCACAGGGCACAGCGAGGTAGACGTGGGGAACCTGGACCCAAGGGGGAGGTTGTGGCGACCAGCCAAATTTGTTTGTGTTTGTGTAATTTTCCCCTCTCATTTGGACAAAAACCGTCATGTCTCCGATTTGGCCCAAACTTACTCCAGAGGGAGAGTCGTCCACAGGGCACAGCGAGGTAGACGTGGGGAACCTGGACCCAAGGGCGAGGTTGTGGCGACCAGCCAAATTTGTTTGTGTTTGCGTAATTTTCCCCTCTCATTTCCGCCTGTTGGCGCCCGTACTTTTAGCCTGAGCAGTATCTAAGTGCGATCCGCAAGAGCCCTGGTGGCCCTCCACCTGTAGCTGAGGTGGTGACCCAATCGGGACAAGTGGCCAAAATGACCCTCAAAATTACCAAAGGGAACCCACGGATTTGGCCAAAAACCGTCATGTCTCCGATTTGGCCCAAACTTACTCCAGAGGGAGAGAGTCGTCCACAGGGCACAGCGAGGTAGACGTGGGGAACCTGGACCCAAGGGCGAGGTTGTGGCGACCAGCCAAATTTGTTTGTGTTTGCGTAATTTTCCCCTCTCATTTCCGCCTCTTGGCGCCCGTACTTTTAGCCTGAACGGTATCTAACTTCGATCCGCGAGAGCCCTACGGGCCCTTGACCTATAGCTGAGGTGGTGACCCAATCGGGACAAGTGCCCAAAATGACCTTCAAAATTACTAAACCCACGGATTTTGCCAAAAACCGTCATGTCTCTGATTTGGCCCAAACTTACTCCAGAGGGAGAGAGTCGTCCACAGGGCACATTGAGGTAGACGTGGGGAACCTGGACCCAAGGGCGAGGTTGTGGCGACCAGCCAAATTTGTTTGTGTTTGCGTAATTTTCCCCTCACATTTCCGCCTGTTGGCGCCCGTATTTTTAGCCTGAGCAGTATCTAAGTGCGATCTGCAAGAGCCCTGGTGGCCCTCGACTTGTAGCTGAGGTGGTGACCCAATCGGGACAAGTGGCCAAAATGACCCTCAAAATTACTAAAGGGATTTGGACAAAAACCGTCATGTCTCCGATTTGGCCCAAACTTACTCCAGAGGGAGAGAGTCGTCCACAGGGCACAGCCAGATTTGTGTGTAATTTTCCCCTCTCATTTCCACCTGTTGGCGCCCGTACTTTTAGCCTGAGCAGTATCTAAGTGCGATCCGCAAGAGCCCTGGTGGCCCTCTACCTGTAGCTGAGGTGGTGACCCAATCGGGACAAGTGGCCAAAATGACCCTCAAAATTACCAAAGGGGTTAACCCACGGATTTGGACAAAAACTGTCATGTCTCCGATTTGGCCCAAACTTACTCCAGAGGGAGAGAGTCGTCCACAGGGCACAGCGAGGTAGACGTGGGGAACCTGGACCCAAGGGCGAGGTTGTGGCGACCAGCCAGATTTGTGTGTAATTTTCCCCTCTCATTTCCACCTGTTGGCGCCCGTACTTTTAGCCTGAGCAGTATCTAAGTGCGATCCGCAAGACCCCTGGTGGCCCTTGACCTGTAGCTGAGGTGGTGACCCAATCGTGATAAGTGGCCAAAATGACCCTCAAAATTACCAAAATTACCCACGGATTTGGCCAAAAACCGTCATTTCTCCGATTTGGCCCAAACTTACTCCAGAGGGAGAGAGTGTTGTAATAATACTCGCATCATAAAGTATAGTCACCGCTTATATCGATCGTTCTCTCCTTCACCCGTGAGTATTGATAACCATAGAAAATGTGATGAAGACAGTTTAGAGCAGTGGTTCCCAAACTGGGGGAAATTTGAAGCTACCAGGGGGAAATAATTAAACTACCTACTAACTAAAAAAAATCTCTGATGGATTTTCTCATGTCTGAGAGAGAGAGAGAATGCCTGTTTATCAGTATATTTGTACATTTGACAAATAAATTAGTAAATAGTCACAGTATATTTGAACTACTCTTTCCCTGCTACACATGAAGGATAGTTGACCTGGGTGCAGGGGGAAATGACAAAAAAGTTTGGGAACCACTGGTTTAGAGAGTATGTCATTACGCAGGGGCAACTACAATAAATATAATCAAGACGCCGATATGGCAGCCTCGCGTATCCACTTGCTCCTCATGCCGCCTACGTATGCGGCACCGTATGGAAGGGGTTAAGGCTGCGTCAAATTTTGCTCACAAATACTACCTCACCACCCATCCCACCTCATGCAATCACAACATCATCCACATACAACCATTCTCCATTCACCCTTCTTCCCCAAAGCCCCCTTCACCCCATCTATCCACCTCATCCTAGGACGTCCCCTTATGTTCACTTCCTCCACATCTGCCTTCCATACCTCTTTTACTAGTCTTTCTTCACTCATTCTTTCCATGTGTCCAAACCATCCTAATGTTCTTTCATCAACCCTATCTCCCAGCTCCTTTTCCACCCCTGTAAAGTAAAGGCCTGTGTTGTACTAATGTAAAACTTTTTCCACATCTCCAGCTGAAAGTATTAGAAGGAAGAAAGTCACTAAATATTGGCTCGATCTTCATGTTTGAAAAGGTAGAAGAAATTCAGTTGAAGTTGATAGAGAAAGATCTCGGGCCCTTACCAAAGACCAAGTGTCAGATCCTCAAGGCTGCTCCTCCAGACGAAGGTGTAGAAGTTGATGGGTTCTGAAAATGGGTCGCAAGGTGATGGTTGTTTCTACTGTGTCTTGTGAAACCACCATAAGCAGGTATGCATCAATTATATTTTCCTTTTCTTTATTATTAGTATTCTTTTCGAGGATAAACTGTACAGGATTCAGAAGATGATTTGTATCTTCTAGTTGTTTAAACTTGATCAAGAAAAAAGTTGTCATGGAGATCCTTCATTGTACATATTCAGAAAAATCTTTCTTGAACAGGAAGTTCTCAATTTATGCAAGTTTATTTTATGTGAATTTGGTTTAATGGATTTAATAAAATAATACATTTTATTTGAATTATGTGGTTTGTTTGAACTAACATGAGTCAGGTCCAGATTTTTTTTTCTTACATCCAGAAATACTCTTGAAGAAGCTGTTTATCTCTAGAACATAAAGCATAATAATTTGTTCTTTGATATAATAGATAACATTTCTACTGAAGCATAATTTAATCTACTCAATCTTTATTTACACAATGTCTCTTGGTCCCTATATGTTGCATAAATTAACAACTATATGTAAATACACATGTGTAAAGGCTCTTTCCTCCTTAAAAAAAAAGGTATTACCAAGTCAAAGCACACATGAATCCATAAATTGTTTGTTTTCCCTTCCATCTTAGCTCCTCATGGATGAAGGATCATCCCTGTCACCACACTGCTCAGGTCAGAGGCAATGCATCAAGACACAGCACTTTCAACTGTCAAAGTACTCCAAATATTATCTATCATAAGTTCCACAGTTGTTGTTACCTCGGATCTCTACATCCATCTATTTATATACCAAGGGATTCTTCTCCCTGATAAGGGAGGTAGCTCTATGTGATATGGTTTAATGTCACACACTCCCCCCTATCAGGAGGCTAGGATGGTGCCCCTCACAGAGGACTATGTAGCATGGAATTAAATGAACCATGCCCTTGGTTCAGCTTCGCCGGTGGCAGAATTCGAACCGCCCTCACCTCGACCTTCGTCGTAAGTAACGACGTCCCAACCCGCTCAGCCAGTGAGCTCTACGTAGAAAGGAAAATTAATAAACATAATTATGGACTGTTATGACATGTTTAATGATAAAACCAACTTCAGATGAGTGCTATTGTGGCCCCAAGAGGATGAACAATGTCACCAATAAAGTAGATGAAAGCTTAGGCAATTCTCTCCGTCTCCTACTCAACATCTATAACAAATAAACCAATACCCATGACATGTCAAAAAATAAAACATAAAACTGGAAATATGTTAATGAATGAAAGGTACAATGGTTGGATGCAAAAACAGAAGGAATGCTGGGTTCCCCACTAACAAGTACATACACAGGTAATAAGCAAAGAACGATAAAAGATAAAAAGTACGTGCCATGACATGCTCAGCTATGGTAAAAGCTGTCACCATTGTCCTATAGGAAGGCTGAGGCAAGTGGCAAACACCAGTGGTTGTTGAATAGTGAGAACCTGTTACTAAACTCATGAGGGTACACTACCGCACATACCACTTGGATTATAAAAAAAAAAAGAGGAAGGAGGGGGATGTCTAGTACAGAAACATTAAGAACTATGGACGTAATCACAGAAATGCTATCAAGATGGATGCAAAGAAAGTGAAGACCAAAAATTCTTTCTGGATGACGCTCGCATTTGGCACTCAGAATTCCTGCGGCATATGTGTGGTGCAGGTGGCAGTTGAGCGGGGGCTCTCGCCGTCTAAGCACTCCCGCCTGTCAGTACTTTGATTCTGGGAGACTCTTTTGGATGTAGATAGGCCATAGTTATCATATAGAAGGACATTAAAAGCTATGAACTGGTAATTACTTACATGGAAGACAACAATTACCTACATATGAAAAACAATTCTTAAAATGTTGTGACCTGATGATTACTTGACACAAGAGTTAAAGAAAAAATATATGATTTTAAAAACGTATTGTTCAATTTCCTTTTTTCCTACTGCCTTTACAGTGTTGAAATTAAACAACAAATACAAGTCTTAACTACCACAGTGCATACCCTATATATGTATATATATCTTAAATATAATACCTTTAGATTAGTTGATAATTTCATTTATGTTACACAAAACTCTACATTCTTGAAGAAAACTCCCTAAACCTTCAAGTAAAGACATCAAGCAGTACCACCAATGTAATTAATTAAGTACATATTTACCCTCACATTCACCCAATCCATATACAGTATATATAATTATATTATTATTAATGATAACTAGGTTACAAAGCATTTATAATGAAGGAAGATGAAATGTGATCATTGTCAAATATTCAGGAGTGAATACTTAAATTCTCTATTAACACAAATCTACAATTTTATCATAAAAAATATGAATATGATAACTGAAACAAAAAAATTACACTCGTAAAAATGATATGAATACTGAAGAGAAATAATGAAACTATGACAAACATAAAAATAATAATAGTAATAATAATAATGATAACAAATATCATAATAATCATAATCAGAATCATAATGGGAGTAATGAAGAAATGAAGACAAAATAGAGATGATATTAGCTGAAGACAATGAAGAAGTACAATAATACTAATGAAACCCACAACTCGCAGATCTTTGAGATTTACATTCAACCATGGGAAGAGTACACTTAATGATATTCTAACTACAAAACCTGTACAGTACCAAAGATAACAGGGAATACTACAGTGACCGGACAAACCATGTTCCCATGTCACTATCAGGAGTATCAACAAAACAATGGCTCTAAAGACTTCAAAACATTTTTACATTGATGCTCTACTTAAGACAATCCCTGTAACTAACTTTCTCTCCTACGTGTTTTCGTTAGGCTACAATCACCATGGAAAAATATAACTTCCTTTCCAACTCTTTCCTCTAAAACTGCATTTCAGTCTACTATAGTTCCTACAAGCAAGCAAGGACTGGTTCGTTATCTTATATTTCTACTCTTCCCGTCCTAGGTGCTTAGTATCCTAATAGCCTACATTCTAACTAACACCCTGTTGCCTATCCTCTTGAATTCCTACCATCTACCATCTTACAACCCTTCCTTCTATCACTCTATGTACCATCTTCTACCACACCAATAATCCTACAAGAAGGATACTTCCAACACCTATCCTAGCATGCTATATCCCCTAAACTAACAGACTGAATAACCATTCAGTCACCCTCCTCAGGGATTTAAGCATTTCACGGTGCAGTAAGTGCAACGATTAAAATTTTTCTTAATCATCCCTTTCCTATTTACACTGAAATGTGTGCAACAATAAGATCCAAAAATTGCTGCATAATGGGTAAAATTGAGAATCTAAAATTTTTGGTAATCAGTATTACATCTGTTTCCTGATAGATAATATTTTGCTGTCGTTTTAAAAATTCATTATCAAACTTGGATTTGGATAAGTTGGGGAGTGAAATACATTTCAACAATCCATTTCCATCACGTCACGATACATCAGATGTTGTAATGCTTGCCAAATATCATCACCACATCTACATTTGGACGAGTTTGATCTTGTCATGGATTTACAGTAGAACTCCACCAGTTGTTAGTTCATGATACAGTTCCTGGTCTATGTTCATGTCAATATTGCTTATGTTTTGACTCATATGAGAGAGCAAACTTCATGGTAAGCCAACTCAAATGTTCCATCACCATGGTAACCACTTCCCTCCAAAATAAGCCTCTCCTAAGTACACACGTCTGCAGTAGTACCACCCTCCAATTTACACTGTTCATCACAGTATCCCGAAGGATGACGTAAAGGAAGGAGGTGGAGAGGGCGGTCCTTCCAGTCACAACTGCGAGGCCTGCCATGCCGGCATGAACCTGTCCTTGGTAGGATTGAGGAGAGGGTCATCATAGTGTTGGGTTGTGTTAACCATAGGAGGAACTGTCAGGTGGGTCTTGAGGCGGCAGTCCAAGTGAAGCGAGCCGTAACGAGGAGGTACTGATGAACCCCAAGGGGCAGGGGCGGGTGCTGCAGGTGTGGTAGGTGTGGGGGTGGTGATTCCTGTTTGAGTCCAGACACCTGTACCCTGGACAACATTCTGCACATTGGCATCAGGTGTGGAGTCGTTGTTGTTTGGAAGCTCTGCAGGAATCCAGGCACCAACATTGTCACGTCGGAAGTAGTGGGGACGATTATCAGGGAAAATAGTGATGGCAGGGAATGGATGCTCTTTGATGTGCTTCAGGACTTCACGTACCTAGAATTGAAATACATTATTAATAGGTGCATGTGATAAATACTGTATTCTGAATAAATAGGATACCACAAACAGCAGCACTTGTCCAAACAAGTCCCTCACCACTCTAGAAGTGATTGTAATAAATGCATCTTAACAAATATAGTCATCTAGGAGGTGCTAAGATGGGAGGGAGGGTGGAGGGGTGTGGAGTGTTTTCGGGGATGGAATGGGTGGGAATGTTTTTGTGCCTTGTCCTTTTTGGCTACCTCCCTGGTAAGGGGGAAAAAAGCCTTGGTATATGTATGTATGTATGTAACAAATATAGTTGATCAACCTCACACAAAGTGCCTCCTTTATGCTACAATTCAATTTCACCTCCACTCCTCCATTCACTGCCACAAGTAACCACAAATGCTTAAAATTCTCTACATCCTCCAGTTTGCCCCTCATGCTCATATTCAACCTGCCACCTTCATCACTCCTTGCACATCACACACTTTACTTTTGCCCACATTTATTCTTAGCTTTCTCCTTTCACTTACCATCTCAAACACTAAAGCTTCAGCCTCTCCTCAGAATCAGCCATTAGTACAGTGTTATCCACAAATAACAACTAGCTCATGCACCAACTCCAAACACCCATCTTGCACTTGTATATTTTACCCCTATCACCAAACCCATCCATATCCAATAAACACTCAATTAAATAAGAGTCAATTAAACGAAAACTATTCACATCTCACCATTTTGACCCATGTTGGGCTTTCCACCTCTGGTGTAGTTGATAAACACCGTAGAATGACGTCATCAGTCTGCTGTAGCAAGAGCTCAACACCAGCATGAGGTTCGTAGTTGAAGGGGCCTATTCGTAACACACCCAGGGCGCAATCGTAAATGTCCACCATCTAAAATAGAGAAATAAAAAAGATAGAAAGAAAATAATAATACATATGTACATACATATACCAAAGGTTTTTTTCCCCCTTACAAGAGAAGTAGCCTTTTTCCCTCTTACAAGGGAGGTAGCCAAAGTCAAAAAAGGCACAACTCCTCTCCTACCCATTACATCCTCAACCACTCCACTCCCATTCACCACTCCTGTGGTAAATTGATATTTATTGTATTATTGCTTTATTCTTATTTCACAATAGACTTTGTGTTGGTGTATAAGAATTGTATACTTGTGCTGTAGTTTCCTTACATACCATTTGATTCTCGTATGTTTGATACTCATGTTTTGATGCTCTATAACATCTGTTGGTGTTGTTCATATGTTTGGATCCTTTATAGACATCTTTTGTTTTTGTTCAAGTACTGATACTATGACGTCAATCTTTGCTTTTTCACGATTGTCTGCTGAGCTCTCAATAAAGAGCAACTTGGTTCCCGTTTTTCACTCAGCTACCTCAGCCATGCTGCAACAACTCCTCTCTCCCTCCCTCCCTCCCTGTTTTCTTGGCTCCTCCTGGATGACAGGTCATCCCTGCATCTCACAAATTGCCCTGGGTCAGAATCAATGCAGCAAGATATAGCACATCCACAGCAAAGCTGCTTCATTTAATCGGCAATAACCCCTCTCCATTCCTTCATGCAGAACAAGAGAGGACAGGGAGAAATCCCTTTGAGCTGCATCAAAATATCATTCACACCTAACCACTCCCTAACCTCCTCCCCATTCCCTACCCACTCCCTTCAATGCATCACATCATCATCCATACACAATCATTCTCTACACACACCTATCTTCTTCCTCAACAGACATTCTCCTCTTTCTCAATCCCCCTTTTACCCCATTCATCCATCTCATCCTCAGTTGCCCCCTCCTGTTCACTCCATCCTCCTCTGCCTTCCACATTTCTTTTACTAATTTTTCTTCACTCATTCTTTTCATGTGTCCAAACCATAACAATACTCTTTCATCAACCTTATCTCCCAACTCCTTTTCCACCCCCGCTGTCCTCCTCAGCTTGTTTCTCAATCTATCCAGCCTAGTAACCCCTGCCATATTTCATCTCAAACTCATTTAAACTCTTCCTTTATGTCCCATATTTTTATCCCATACAGTGCTGTCAGCACAATCACACCTTTGTGCAATCTCCTTTTAGCATCCTTTCCCAAATGTCTATTTCTCATTACATTTTTTAATCCCCCCATGGTATTTACTTACTTTTCTCAATCTACAATTTACTTCCATCTCCATTCCTCCCTTTCCCACCACATGCACCCCCAAGTATTCAAAGCAATCCACTTCCTCCAGCCTCTCTCGTTTAATAGTCACTTGCAAATTGCTGCCATCCTCTCTCCTTGAACATCTCATCACTTTGCTTTTACCCACATTTACCTTCAATTTTCTCCTCTTGCACACCTTCCCAAACTCCATCAGCAACTTCCTTAATCTTTCCTCTGATCCTGCTACAAGCAGTGTCACCAGGAAACAACAACCGACTTATTTTTTATTTTCTCCATTTTCTCTATCCATTTCCAATCCCCTGCCCATTACCCTTGCATTTACCTCCTGCACCACCCCATGTAAACATTAAACAGCTATGGCGACATGACACATCTTTGGCAAAGTCCCACCTTCACCTCAAACCACTTGCTCTCTCCATTTCTAATTCTTACACAGGCCCTACTACTCTCGTAAAAACTCTTGACTGCTTTTAACAGCTTTCCCCCTACCCTATATATCTGCAAAACTTCCCACAGTGCCTTTTTATCTACCTTGTCATTAGCCTTTTCCAAATCCATAAATGTCCAAAAAAGATCCTTATCCTTTGCTAAAGCTTTCTCACATATTTGTCTTACCACAAAAATCTGATTCATGCAACCCCTCCTTTCCTTAAATCCACTCTTTTCCTTACCAATTACTCCCTCTGTTCCTCTCCTAATCTTCTCCATCAAAACCCTCCCATAAGCCTTCCCAACTGCACTCAACAAACTGATCCCTCTGAAACTACTACGCTCACATTTGTCCCCCTTTCCCCTGTAAAGCAGCACTATACAGGCATTCCTCCAGTCCTCTGGCACTTTACCCTCTTTTAGACAAACATTAGACAACCTCACTAGCAAGTCCACCATCACTGTACCTCCCTTTTTTTTTAGACACTGCAGTAGTAGAAGGGAGCATCAATGAAAATGAAAAATTATATACATTCTTTTCAGAGTGGGTCCTTTTCTATGTCACCAGCAGGTTAGAGGAAGAGTAGGGGAGCAGTCACAGGTTGTCAGCTCTTGTTATGTAAAAAAAGTAAAGAAGAAATTTAATAGTTGTCAAACTTAAGGAAGTGAGATCTTGGGCCCAGTCCAGAGACTGAGTACTGGACGCCCTAGAGGTGGAGACGAAGAGGCTGACAGGTTTTGAAAACAATAAGCAGGGAGATGTTTCTCTCGGCTGTCCATCTTGCAGGACCAAATTAGAAAATACATTTTTGAAGGATATCAAGAAACAGTTTTACGTATGAATCAACTCTTGGGATAACCTAAATCCTAAAAGATGACACAAGCAAATCTAACATAACAATTGAATGTAAAGCTAAGTTTGATCAATGGGGGAAAAGAGATGAGGCCCCATGAGTATATCTCCTGAACTATATTAGGTAACTGCATTACATCAGTCTCCTCACCTGTTGTGCTCCGGTAAAGATTCTGGTTGACCGCAAAACCAAGTATGGCCCTTTGTCTGTGAAAGAAGCTGGGAAGATCTTGCCTGTCTGCATGCTCACACCTATCAAAAAAAGGGGGGGTAAAATGTATATACATAAATAAATAAATCATGGCTTTAGCATGAATTAGTATAGTCTTATTTTTCGTTATGCATTTAGAATAATAAGCCATTTGCATGCCACATGCCAAGAAAAATTATAACGAGTAATCTTAAGAAAGTCCAATTACAACAAACAGATTAATTTGTAAATGTATGTTCACAGAAAGAAAAACAGGCAGATGTCGACACCCACACTAGATATGATAAATGGAGAATAAAAGACAAAGGCTCATGAGCAGTGACAGACCTAGGGGGGTTGTTTGAGGGGACTTAAACCCTCCTCTCCCCCACCACCCAAAAAACATTTTATTACCTCATTGCAGAGGTCAAGAAATCTACCTTGTATACACCGGCATATGGCAGAAAGCAGTAATACAATGGCAGAATTTTTTTCCCAGTATTTAATACAACACTTCAATGAGAATAATTGGAAGGATATTCAATACATTATTGAGGGTAAAGTTTTAAAAATGTAAGATTAAGCTTTATTTTTGTCCAATACTTTGAAAGAAACTAAATCAAATGAGAACACATATTTCAGTTTCATGCTACAGAGAATATCAGTTTAAAAGTGTCATCTATATTTACAAAATTCAGGTTAGCCTCCCCCAAATTTTGATATTGGATTTGTCACTGCCCATGAGTGCATCTCCTTTCCATTATATGAAAATTAGGTTTATATAGTACTGCAATGATTTGTGAATTCCTGGAGAGATTTTGGAGTTCATCTGCCCATACAAACACACATTTGTTTACATAGTAATACATGATTTGTGCAGTTCATGAAGAGATTTACAAGTTCATCTGCACAGGGCAGAACTGTGAAGTTAAATTTCTTTGTCATTCCATGAGATCATGAGGGGGAAATAAGCAAGAAATGTTTAGCGATAAGACCATGATCCGTGGTATATTTATATTCTGAAGGTTAGGTCTCTGTACTACACTTGTACTTGCTCCTTATATGAAGATTGTGACCCATCTTTAGTCACTGCGGTACAACTAGCAATGGGTGTGTTCATGTGCATTTTCTTTTGAATACACAGAACTATCAGTTTACTACTAACATTCGCAAAGATTGGTCTACATCTAATTATTCACATCTTCATTGAGATCTGAAAACAGGTTAGTTAATTTCGGAAAGAAAACTAAATCTTATAACATCATAAAATCTCCCTGAGGGTGCTAAGACAGAATGAGTACCGGGATATAAGCTAAGTCAGTCAAATGAGATGGAATGACTATTGACATATATATCAAGTTGACTAAAAGTCACACCTCTTCACAATGTCCCATCATTCATTTTCTTCCCGAAGTGAACTGACCCCGTTTCTTGTCATTAGGACCTTAGGCTTACCTATTCCTTTGACGAGTGGCCATGAGATGTTCCCACGAATCGTTGTGTTCATTTCCCCTGTGCACAGCAAAACCAGCTGGATCTGTGCAGGTGATTTGTGAAACGCATCTGCAAAAGAATATACAATTTTACTACCTTGGGGAACGTGGATCAGCTTAAATGTGAATGGTCATCAAATGCAATGCATAAAAATAGTATGTAAATATGGCTAATATTCATATTTCTTGATGAAGTTAGTAAGCAACCTGACACAACATTTAATCAGTTTTGTTATTAGTAATCACTAAATCAAACATCATTACGTAAAGATTTAAGCAAGTTTTCTGAATTTACATATATTGTATCTTTTGGAAATATTCTGCACCTGAAAATGTTCTGGGCATTTGTCAATATACGTCATTATAAAGTAGATGACACTGCTTCTGACCCAGGGCAGTGGACAAGATGCAAGGATGACCCATCATCCAGGAGGTGCCAAGATAAGAGGGAGGAAAGAGAGTGCAGGTGAGTGGAGTATATAGGGGATGGAATGGGTGGGAGTGGTTTCTATGGACAAATTTAGATTTAAGAAGGAAATAGGCAAGAATTGGTTTACAAATAGGGTGGTCGATGAATGGAATAAACTTAGTAACCACGTAGTAAGCGCTGAAACTATCAGTTGTTTTAAAAAACGATTAGACAACTTTATGGATGGGGATGACAGGTGGTGATGGATACGGAGCTGCCTAGTGTAGGCCTTATGGTCTTTTGCAGTCTCCTTTATTTCTTATGTTCTTATGCCTTTGTTTTTTTTTGCTACCTCCCTCGTAAGGGGGGAAAAGCCATTTGTACATGTATATATGTATGTATAAAGAATACAGTTTTGACTTCCCAATGAAGAAAGACCCACAACCAGAAAGACAGAATCTGTAAAGAAAAAGTTGATTAAACATCAAGCAGTGGTAGTCTAGATGTGGTAAGAAAACCAGCTGTGGCCTCCTTTCACCCAAAGAACAGGAAGCTGTCCTTGTAATTGCGAGACAAGCGGAAGGTAACCCCCACAAAGGAGGAAAAAGTAATGGAATTGGAGAAGGAAATCTTATCCTGGTGATGGCGAAATGAAGCCAATTTCTCTACAGACCGACCTTAGTCCCTTTGTTGCTACTGACGGAGGCAACACAGCTGAATAAACCCATCTGGTGCCAGCTGGAACAAAAGACGACTCCTGGTATGGACAAGATTCAAGAACAGCTGAAGAGAACAACTTTGCAGTGTGCTCCATTAACACACTAAAAGACAACACATTGTTGCATGCCAGACTCCCTGATATCCATCCCTCTGAATCCTCTCTCCCACGAAAGGACAAAGTCCACCTGACCATACTGCGATGCGGCCACCACCCAGCCCTTCTAAGCTACCAGAAGAGATTGGATGACCGCATTGTGGACAAATGCCCAGGATGTAACACTTCACCCCATACTATTCAACACATAATGGAAGACTGCATTATACACAATCACACACGCAAACAACACAACATACACTCCATAAAGGATTTGTGGGAAAACCCTGTTTCGGACGTGGCATTCCTTGGGGAGACGGGACTGCTCGGACAGACAGTTTAGGGAGCAACTACAACAACAACAACAACAACTTGGCAGTGGCCAAAGGAAAGTGACAAGTACTCTGTATCACTGAAGGACTTAATGATCTGGACACCATTCTAGACCAGTTCGTCGACCTTGGGTGAAGCAACATCGGCGCATAAACTCGTGCCAGGAAGCAATTAGCTCTGACAAAGACACCCTTTGTGTTTGAACAGTCAGGGCAAGTGACAGTCATCTTAAGCATTCTGGACTCAAACCCGGGCGATGCGAGTGCGAAGTTCCAATGTCGCCAGGTTGAGGTTCGTGGCAATCACTGTTCAGCGTCTTTGCACAAGGCTCTTCAGCTTGGGTACAGCCTCCCGGATGAATAAAATCGCTTGGTACGTTACAGTCGTGATCAGTTTTTAACTCCACAGCCCAAGGATTCTTGATCAAATTTATTCTGGCTAACGACGTGTGATGGAGTTAAGCTGGACTGGAGGTGGGTGTAGAGTCATTAGGGTAGAAATCGGTGGCTCGATCGATAAAAAAAAAGGGTGGGGGCTCTCCATACTTAAGCAAAATCGCCAACCACTAGCCAGAATAATGCCTATAAAGTAAGTTAACGGATTTAAGGGGTTCCTTAGTTTCGTGGGCGCTGTCCCAGTGCCCGCCAGAACAAATTATGTAAAGTATACCACAGGTTTGTGAGGGTTTAATAGTCGCGTTTCCAACCCGCTTGGTCGACAACTTCTATTATTATGTAGATTATTCAAATTACCTGCAGGAATCCGTGCAAGCCTTCGTTGCACAATGCAACTTATCTAATATTCTGGGCCCATAAATTGCAATCTGCCATCAATAGCATGTAATTACGGTTCTTGGATCTCATTAGACGGCCGGACGTTTCCAGGCACGCTGCCAAGGTCGGGGCTCGCCTATCGGGAGTGGATGGAGAAAAGAATCCGGGACGTGGAGGAGGCCACGCGGCGAGGGGGGTCTGGAAACGCGACTGGAAAGGAGGGTCGGGTGCCACGAAGGGTAACGGGGCCTTCCAGTTCCATAGGGTGGGGCTGGAAGTGGAGTTGGAGGAAGGGGAAGTCGTGGTGGTGGTGCTGGAGGAAGAGGAAGTTGTGCTGGAGGCGAGGGGGTCTGGAAACGCGACTGGAAAGGAGGGTCGGGTGCCACGAAGGGTAACGGGGCCTTCCAGTTCCATAGGGTGGGGCTGGAAGTGGAGTTGGAGGAAGGGGAAGTCGTGGTGGTGGTGCTGGAGGAAGAGGAAGATGTGGTGGTGCTGGTGCTGCAGGCGAGGAAAAGCGGGTCGGGTGCCACGAAGGGTAACGGGGCCTTCCAGTTCCATAGGGTGGGGCTGGAAGTGGAGTTGGAGGAAGGGGAAGTCGTGGTGGTGGTGCTGGAGGAAGAGGAAGATGTGGTGGTGCTGGTGCTGCAGGCGAGGGGGCCTGGAAACGCGACTGGAAAGGAGGGTCGGGTGCCACGAAGGGTAACGGGGCCTTCCAGTTCCATAGGGTGGGGCTGGAAGTGGAGTTGGAGGAAGGAGAAGTCGTGGTGGTGGTGCTGGAGGAAGAGGAAGTCGCGGTGGTGCTGGAGGGGCCTTCCAGTTCCATAGGGTGGGGCTGGAAGTGGAGTTGGAGGAAGGAGAAGTCGTGGTGGTAGTGCTGGAGGAAGAGGAAGACGTGGTGGTGCTGGTGCTGATAGGGTGGGGCTGGAAGTAGAGTTGGAGGAAGGGGAAGTCGTGGTGGTGGTGCTGGAGGAAGAGGAAGTCGCGGTGGTGCTGGAGGAAGAGGAAGTCGTGGTGGTGGTGCTGGAGGAAGAGGAAGTCGTGGTGGTGGTGCTGGAGGAAGAGGAAGTCGTGGTGGTGGTGCTGGAGGAAGAGGAAGTCGTGGTGGTGGTGCTGGAGGAAGAGGAAGTCGTGCTGGTGGTGCTGGAGGAAGAGGAAGTCGTGGTGGTGGTGTTGGAGGAAGAGGAAGTCGTGGTGGTGGTGCTGGAGGAAGAGGGAGTTGTGCTGGAGGAAGCGGAAGTTGTGCTGAAATTATTTTAGCATCGCTGCACTGCGAGCCGGGACTCCAACTCTCGCGAGCAAGGAGTTATGTGTGAGTGTAAGGTCAGAACATTATCCATAGATCGGGCATATATGACCTCAGAGCTCTCATTCGGGAGGGTAATAGCTGTCAATCACGAGTCTAACACGTGGTCCAAGACAGTGGTGAATCACGCAATTTAAACAACAGTATGGAACGAAATCGACCTCTTCACTTCGATGCTTCTTCTTCGGCAGGACAAAAGAGTCAAGCCGTTGAATCATAACAATCAAACGCCTCTAGGTCATCATCGCTGTAAGGGAAGAAGGAGAGGAGAAGGGGAGGAACAGACTACAGTAGACCACTGCAGGACCCCCGGGGGTCTCACTTACTTAGGAGGGAAAGTGTGATCTTCTCGCTGATGGCTCTCGAGTCTTGAAACCCGCCGACGACGCAGAGTTCGAGGCGGCCCTCTGTGTACGCCATGGAGAGTTCGTTGACGCGCGTTAGAAGGTTGAGGACTCCGTTGTCGTGGCTGCAGATGTGGACGCCGCTCAGACACTCCTCGTGGCTGCATTTGTCGAAATGGGCCAAGCCCAGAGCACCTGAGCCTAGAAGAGAGAGGGGGAAATGAATGAATAATGTGAGAGTCTACTCGTAGAAGAGAGAGAGAAATAAATGAATAATGTAAGAGTCTACTCGTAGAAGAGAGAGAAGGAAATGAATGAATAATGTGAGAGACTACTCGTAGAAGAGAGAAATAAATGAATAATGTGAGTCTACTCGTACAAGAAAGAGAAATAAATGAATAATGTGAGAGTCTACTCGTAGAAGAGAGAAATAAATGAATAATGTGAGAGTCTAGAAGAGAGAAATAAATGAATAATGTGAGAGTCTACTCGTAGAAGAGAGAAATAAATGAATAATGTGAGAGTCTAGAAGAGAGAGAAATAAATGAATAATGTGAGAGTCTAGAAGAGAGAGAAATAAATGAATAATGTGAACAATTGGGTTGAGGCCATCCAACTTGTTATAATATTAACAATGATAACAAAACATCAACAATAACAATAATATTAATGATAATAATAACAGTAATGGTGATAGTATATCGACAACAATAGCAAAAACAATGAAAAAATATAAAATAGTAGAAATGATAATAATAGTAATGATTCTTAATAAAAAATAACCGATATCATTACCGTTGTTAATACTAAAAGTGAAAATAATACAATAATAATAACGACAAAAATAACAGGAATAATTGGAGTAACAATAACAGCAACGCTAATAATTAATTCAACAATAATAGCACCGATAATAAAATGTAAGCTATGACCTGAGTGGAGAGACATACACCAGAAACTGCGGCCGAAGCCGTCACTTTTGCTTAATGTGATCGAACAGCCAAGGCGAGTGAGAGTTCTTGCCAGGAGTCGGAGAGAAGTGCGGGACTCGAGCCCGCGTCTAGGAGGATGCGATACCAACACAATATATATATATATATATATGTGTGTGTGTGAAGTGGGAGGGAAGAGGAAAGACTGGAGTCTTAATCCGAGTTTTATTCTTGACTAGTTTCGCTAAAGGCTTTTTCAAAAGTAGCGAAACTAGTCAGGAAAATATCTCTGATTATGACTCAAGTCTTTTCTTTTCCCACCCACTTCATATATATATATATATATATATATATATATATATATATATATATATATATATATATATATATATGCAGAAACCACCGGGAAATTGAAAAAAAAAACAGAACAGAACGTTTTCGTCTATTAAGACGTACCTTTGAAAATATCTTAATAGACGAAAATGTTTGGCTCTGTTTTTTTTTTTCCCCGGTGGTTTCTGCAAAAATAGTTCATCACGTGTGTTTTGAGATTTCTTTGCATATATATGTATGTACATATATATATATATTTATATATGTTGAGACATTGTGACAAGTTGAAAAAGGTGGAAAAGAGATTTGCGGGTCTTGTTACGAGTTTATTTCTGACCGGTTTCGCTTGTAGATTCTTCAGAGGAAGCTACAAGCGAAACCGGTCAGGAATAAACTCGGAACGAGACCCGTGACTCTCTTTTTTCCACCTTTTTCAACTTGTCACAATGTCTCAACATATATATATATATATATATATACATACATACACACATACATACAAACAATGGGAAAAGAGTGCCTGCTAAGTTATGGCTATGGGAGACAGAGAGAGAGAGAGGGGGGGGGGAGGCATTAAGTACCAGTCGGTGGACGGGCGGCCTAGAGATGTCCCGAAACTTCCTCCCGATGCAGACTTGTGCACTACCGACCCTTGGCGATTCCATTCGTCTCAAGGAGGGTTTGGGGGATAATGGACAAGTGTGACTCGAGAGCGAACTGCTAGACACAGCATCTGGAGAGTGTCTGGGTAGTGTAGCAGATAGCAGGTCCTCATCGTCTGGCTGTGCGTGCTCCTATCATTTCGAGGAAATATGGTGCAATTACTCACTTGCACCCAATCATTGGCGCTGAATTACCGAAGGACATCATGAACTACGCGCCGTGAGTGGACGTGTGATTAAAGGCGCCAAAGTGGAATAGACGTCATAATACATAAAGGTGCTCCCCCGCCTTTCCAATATACAAAGGAGCGTTAATTCAATGTGTCAGTTCACTATTAAATAAACTCAGTACAAGAATGAAATAACGAATACAATAAACCATTACACGGGTTTATGACACACTGACAGAGTAAAGAGAAAAATGAAGAAAAAAAATCAAGTTTACAAATATTCTCATTTCAACAACTCCCTTCCATTTTTGTCCTCGAGTCGGCCAACAGTCCACTACTTAATGCCACGAAGAATGATACACAAACACTTCTCCTGTTACAATCTCCTTCATTAATCTAAGGAGCCAGTCTGTCTGACATCCTAATCACCTCCCAAGAAGCCCATCCAACAAACTCGCTCCCCAGACCACAACGAACTCGCCTCTATGTCACACATACCTGCACCATTTCCCCCCCCCCCAACCACCTGTATCTCCTTTCTGGGGGGAGGGGGGTGGCGGGTGTTGACAGCATCCTCCCCATGTTCCAGTCTCCCTAGAACCCCCCCCCAACCCGTGACTCCCCCCCCCTAGCTCCCTCAACATCATCTTACCCCGTCCCTTACTGCCCTGAGCCAGTCGGCTGTCAAGTCCCTGAGGCTGTCGAGTCAACTCTGACTGTGGGCAAGGTCTTGGCGGTCCAAATACCAAAGGTGAGGCGAGCCACGACAAGAGCAGGTCTCCTCCTCCTCCTCTTCCTCCTCCTCCTCCTCCTCCTCTTCCTCCTGGAGGGCGCCCGAAAAGACGAGAGCGCGTTCACAGATCCTGCCAGCCACCGAGGTGGCCAAGACGCGTCGTCGGGTGTGTAAGGACGACAAAAATTGATGAATAAATGAAGATAATCGGCATTATTATTATTCTTTTCGTCTGTAAAATAACCAAGTTGTTGGTACGGTGTGTCTTTCTTCAACTAGTGTTGCCCAGTTCATGAAAGGTTTCCTCAAAGGTGGTTGTTACATATTTATCTCTTTTTTATTTATCTATTTTGCATAAGAATTTGTACACATTTTTATACATACAGCGCTTTACAGACACGGACACGGACACACACACACACACAGAGTAATATATATTTGTAACAAACTGAAAGAGGAAACAGTGAGTGCTAAAACTATACATGACTTTAAGAATAAACTGGATGCGGAAAGATACAACAGCGGGTCACTACGAGCATAGCTCTCCTCCCGCAAGATACAACTAGGTAAATACACACACACACACACACACACACACACACACACACATATGACGCCGTGCAGCTGTCTGAACTACTCCACGCCAGACTCTACGATATTGGTTCTGTCGCCATGGGAAGCAACATCCTCCGGTAAAGGGACGGTGGTGGCGCTCTTCGGATCTCTAAAACAGACCGTTGCCACGGTTCCCTATAGTCACAACAGATTCGCCAAATGAAACCCATTTAGAAATTATGTTATTTTATTGTACTGCGACTGTCCCTACGTTATGCTGTCCCTTCCTCTCTTAATACTGTCCTGTACCACTTCTTTGAGTATGTACTTGAATTCTCGCCTCTGTCCTCTGTGGTAGGGGGGGGAGAAAGAATACTGCCACTGAGTTTCCCCACTCGGGTTGTAAGGCTGCTAAAACGGGAAGGAGTGATGGGACTAGGCATCCTGCTCTCTATAACCCTAAGGGTTTCCTACAAGAAGTCAAAGCTAAAGAGGATCTGGGAGGAGTTTTTCCAAACAGAACTCTAAGGTTTGGGTCTTACGAGATAATAAATAAACGAATAATTCGAGTCGACATGACGTCACAGAGCCCACCGACATTCTGTCATTTTGGTCCTGGTGAAGACGACGTGACGTCATTTCATAGGCTTTGCTTCCCTGGGCGTTGGTACATTTCATGTATTTAGATTTCATCTACTATTTTTTTCTGAATCACTTTTACACATTTCTGCAGCTCAGCTAGATTACGTCTTGGGCTTACTATTGACGGGACAATTCTAGTCTTGACTTGTGACGGAGCTGTGGATTTTTTCTTTTGCCCCGTCACTACTGAGGAGGGGTTGTGCCAACAAGATGAATAAAATCACCCGACGGGCAGCCAACATAAACGGTGATACTTGATAAGTAGTCAGACTTGAGTGACGAGCCAACAGTGATGTTCACAGTTGATCAAGATACAGTTTTACTGTCTTTCGATTCAAGTGAAATTTCTTCTTCCATGACCATAAGCTATGTCAATGAATATTTTTTTTATCTTATTTTTATTTATTTTTTTCTTCTTCATTGTAAGTTTCTCTTTCTCTCTCTCTCAACACTACGTTGTCGATCCGGTAAAATCTAATCTTAATTCGACGAATATGTGTGGGAGAAATGTTTCCCTTAGACACAGGTTGAAGAAGTCTGCTTATAACGTAGAGTACGATGTGACCTCGTATGACCCCATGTGACCTTATTCGAGTGTCCAAGGACTGGGGGGTACTCATCGACCTCCGCACACACATAAGTGATGCAGACAAGGTCATCATATTAAGACAACAGGTCAGAACTCGCAGTAATGGATTTAAAATTGACTTATTTAGATTTGAGAAGGAACTAGGCAAGACCTAGTTTACCAATTGAGTGGTTAACGAATGGAATAGAATCTATTGGTTGTTTTCAGAGAAGGTTAGACAACTTTATGGATGGAAATGATAGGTGGTAATTGACATAGAACCTTATGGTCTCTTGCAGTCTCTTTCATTCTTATGTTTCTAATGCGCTCGTCGATAGATTCTGAAACCGGTCGAAAGCCTCAATGACCCAATGGTTTTCAATCTCCAAATATGGCGTCTATTGACGTGATTATATACAGTGTATTTCTATGAAATAAAATGTTTTATATTGAATACAGAGTTCGTATAAATCATAACGAAGGAACAGGAAGAAATATTATTTGTGAATTACGTCACAGGAGTGTCCGTTGGTCGACCGTAGATTGTTGACACTCCGAAGCGCAATCGAACCAAGAGTTTGACCTCGCCAGTTCGAGGAAGACGAAGACGAAGAAGAAGAGGAAAACTAAGAAGAAGATGAAGAAGACAAAGAAGATGTGGATGAAGAAAAATAAGAATAAGAAGATGAACAAGAGGAAGAAGTGAAGCAAGAGGAAAAGAAGACACGTAAGGAAAAGGAGATGAAGAAGACGAGGAAGAAGAAAAAGACAAAGAAGATGAAGAGGAAAAAGGATAAGGAGAAGACGAAGAAGAAGAAAAAGAAGAAGAAGAAAAAGAAGGAGAAGAAGAAGGAAAAGAAAAAGAAAACGAAGACGAGGAAGAAAAATAAAAGACAAAAAGAAGAGAAAGAAGAAGAAAAAGAAAAAGACAAGAAGAGGAGGAAGAAGAAGAAAAAGAAAACGAAGACGAGGAAGAAGAAGAAAAAAGACAAGAAGAGGAAGAGGAAGAAAACGAAAACGAGACTACGAACGAAGCAGCGACGACCATATATAAATATACTGTGCCCATGTGCAGGTAGGCGGAGCCTAACGAGTGGCGTCACATTGCCCCGTCCGGCCCAGAGACCAAAAGGAAGCCAGTGGGCATCGTGACGTCACCTGGACTCCGAGGACAAAGGTTGACAGGCTCAGCATACTTAAAACAGACGTCAAATCATGTGATCTATATGAATGTTGATGTAAAATATATGAGATTATATAATATTCTCGTTCTTGGTGGCATCCTTAACCGTTCTTGTTTTGGCGACAAAGGGTTTCATTCAGTCTGGCAAAGCAAATCTCACTCGGCAGAGGTTTGGTGCACCTTAATACTGCATTTGTCTCCCAAGGCAAATGTCATACAGGTGTTTATGTTTAGCTTCCTACGCGTTGATGATAATAAAAAAAAAAAAAAAAAAAAAAAAAAAATATATATCTGTAGGCGCTTTCGAGTTATGACCTTCTAATCACGTGTGACCTTGAGTTTGACATTTCAAGGTCATTAAAGTTCAAAGGTCCTTAAGCCAAGTGAACAAGTCCCCGTGCGACTTTGTACATGTTATGAGTAGGCGACTTTATTTGAAGCCGTTTTCGGGTTTAAGGCCTTCTGAAATGGTCCTTGACCTTTCAAGGTCATTAAGGTTCAAAGGTCCTTAAGCCAAGTGAACAAGTCCCCGTGCGACTTTGTACATGTTATGAGTAGGCGACTTTATTTGAAGCCGTTTTCGGGTTTAAGGCCTTCTGAAATGGTCCGTGACCTTATGGTTGACCTTTCAGAGTGATTTTCCAAACTGTCCATTTTTCGCAATTGTGGTTGACCTGAGAAATGGAATAAAGTGCCTCTGACTCTTCAAGTGAATTGGAAAATATTCGATAAAGTTACAGCGAAAGGAAAAGAAGAGGAGGAATGGGAAGAAGGAGAAAAGATAAGAGGAAAAGGGGAAGAAGACGAAAAAAAAGAAGAAGGAGAAGGAGAAAAAGAAGCTGAAGAGGAAGAAGTGGAGGAAGAAGACGAAAGAAAGGGAGTAGAAGAAGGAAAAGGAGAAGAAGGAAGAGTAGATAGAAAAGGAGAAGGAGGAGGAGAAAGAGAGGAAGAAGAAGAAAGGGAGTAAAAGAAGAAGGAAAAGGGAAAGGAGAAGTCGGAAGAGTAGGTGGAAAAGAAGGAGGAGAAGAAAAAGAAGAAACACAGGGTCTATGATGTTGACTCAAATATCTTTTCATTTTTATCTATTTATTTATTTTTAATCACAGAGGGACCACTACCCACACTGCCCTGAAACTTTCATGACACATGTTCCAGCCGTCTCACCATAATGTTGTTAACAAATTCGTCCAAAGACAATACTTTCCCTCCGGACTCCGTCCAACCGAGGTAATTACAGTCACCACCCACACTACGTTTACATAAGAATGAAGGAGACTACAGGAGACCATAAGGCCTACACCAGGCAGTTCCATGTCCATTGCCACCTGTCATCACCATCCCTATCAGGAGGCTAAGACAGTGCCCTTTACAGAGGACCTTGTAGCGTGGAATTTAATGAACCATGGCCTTGGATCAGTTCGCCGGTGGCAGGGTTCGAATCGCCATCTCCTTGACCTTCGCCACAAGTAACGACGCCCTAATCCGCTCTGACAGCGAGCATCCGCTACGTAATGTACAATATATATTGTGTATTTAATTACATTCAGGATGAGCTGTTACTGCGGTTCGGAATATATAGACATCATCGGGTACATAACTCGTGACGTCATTGGGAACCCGAAGATTTGGTTGAATATAGACCCACGTCATGTGCAGTCTTTGATGTATAATTCAAAAAGGCTGTTGGTTTCGACATAGCAAATTTAGTATAAAACAGAATACAGGATGTTGTGGCGAGTGTCTTTACGAATTAATTGATTAATAAACAAGCAAATGAATAAATGAATAAACATCATAAAAAGAATAAGTGAATGATTCGTGGAAACAATGTAATGAACAGTAGACAGAGTTGCATTTTTAGACTACACGGTTTTAGGAATTTCTATTTTGTGAATAAACAATTAGATGTGTGTGTGTGTGTGTGTGTGTGCGCGCGCGCGCGTGTGTGTGTGTTTGATCCATCAAACTGGTAAAGCTTTGCAATGACATATATGCTCGTCAGAGTTGTCGCTAATTTTAACTATCGAATACCATAGCCCAAGTCTTGATTACTAGGTTGAGCAACCTCAGTACTTGATCAAAGTTTGAGAATACATCAAAGAAAAGACGACTTTAAAAATCCTGTTATTTCCGGATCGATGTTTTACCACTCGTTTATCTCAATCACTTATTAATTAATTTATTTATTTTCTGAGCTCATGTGTCACTATTTGATGTAGAAAAAGTCAAATTATCCGAGGGACAATGTCCCGGTGCCTCCTGGTCCTGCCAACCCATTTTGAAATCTTCCAGGTCCTGGAATGATGAGGAGATATCCAAAAGGATATTTCCAGACCTCCCACTGGATGGAAAGAAAACGTGAACGGACCACGTGACTCCCCCTATGGACACTTTCGCTGATGAGCCTCGCGCTGTTGTTCTTCGTTTGTGGTTTTGTGTGTGAAAGGGAGGAGTGGCAGTGGAGTAGAGGTGGCTAAGATAGTGATTCTTAACATGAGGGTACCTATACCCCCAAGGGATACGAAACCTTGAACTTCTGGAGGTACGAGACGTAATAGCCAGTCCAATGGTACTGTGTATTTATAATAACCAAAGCAAAGGAAGGTTTGTTTCACTAATCCTTTTCATATGCTTGCATTGTATTTGTATTGGAAGGGGATACGAGATATGATAGCCAGTGCAATGTTACTGTATGTTTACTATGCGAAAGCAAAGCAAGGTCTTTATCACTAATCCTTTTCATACGTTTGCATTGTATTTGTATTTAATGGAGGTACATAACATGATAGCCAGTGCAATGGTACTGTATATTTGCAACATGAAAGCAAAGGAAGGTTTTTATCACTAATCCTTTTCATATGTTTGCATTGTATTTGTATTTAATGGGGGTACGAGACATGATAGCCAGTGCATGGTACTGTACATTTACAATAAGCAAAGCAAGGTTTGTCTCACTAATCCTTTTCATACGTTTGCATTGTAGTTGTATTGGATGGGGATAGGAGACATGATAGCCAGTGCATGGTACTGTATATTTACAATAAGCAAAGCAAGGTTTGTCTCACTAATCCTTTTCATATGCTTGCATTGTATTTGTGTATAGTGGGGGTACGAGACATGGTAGCCAGTGCAATGGTATATTTACAATAAGCAAAGCAAGGTTTGTCTCACTAACTCTTTTCATATGCTTGCATTGTATTTGTATTGGATGGGGGTACGAGATAAAATTTCTGAGATATCAAGGGGTACTAAGGGCAGTGAAAAAGGTTAGAAACCAATGGTCTACAGATGCCTGGAGTCCGTTGACGGGGAGGGGAACGGATAGTTGTGTATATAAGCAAGTATGGTCAATGAACAATTTCCTGGGTTCTTCGTCGGGTAAATATTTGTCGTGGCTGGGAGGTGCGGCTAGGATATCTGCAAGAGCGAAAGGAAAAGTTTGCAAGACGCCAGAGAAACAAGCACGACTAGGAGGCTTCCAGAGAATAAAAGAAATTAAAGAGTAATTAGTGGATCGACTGCGAACAAAGCAAGGATCCTCAAACAAAATGAAAAGTCAAAACAAAGGACATGATATCTGATTTTTGCAAAACTGAAGGAATGACCAGTTTTAGCGAAGCAGACGTAAGCAAAATGTGTTATCATGTCAACAACAAATAAACACACATGAATAAAAAGAAACTATCTAAATAATCTAAATATTCCCCCCACTCCACACCTATTCCCGCCACATATTTCTGGTGCAACATAATTATACACCACTGGTTCTCAGTCCATGGTTCAATAATCCCATGTGGTCCACGATGGTCAACAAATAGGATCACAAATTAAAAACTAGTGGAAGATAGTGTATGCATTCGGGTTCTATTACTAGTGGTATGGTTTCTAGGAGGCTAACGAACAGCAATTCATAAGAACGAGATACATGAGGAAAGAGGCTGAGAACCCCTGATACAGACCATCTGAGACACACACCAGGAACGTGGAGTAACCGAGCTACAAGAAGGGACACAAGACCCTCGAACTCAGTCAAGCGCAAGAGTCTTGGGAGAAAAAAAAAGTGGGAAAGAAAAAGAAGACGAAAAAGAGTTTTCGAGTGTTTGCGAGCGTGCGGAAGGACTTGGGTTGTGTTTGGATCGTCAACACAAGACTTGCAGGCGTCAGGCGACTGATGCATTGTGTGTGTGTGTGTGTGTGTGTGTGTGTGTGTGTGTGTGTGTGTGAGAGAGAGAGAGAGACAGACAGGGAGAGAAAGAGAGAGAACCTCAACACAAGTTGACTGATAGAGTCACGGCATTGTGGTTTGTATTTCCAGAACAATCGACTTCGACTCTTTGGCAAACGGCGCCTTGTGCAACATGAAGAAACCATCTCTGTCAATATGATTATCTCTAAATATTCATCGCTTTTTCATCACTACATATTGTTCCTCTGCGCATTCACGTGACCAAGACGATAACCAGCGCTTCTATTCTTGGGATAGTGGTAGTTAAGGAGAGACGTTCGGGGGAAGAAGGAATGGAATGCAGTTGATAAGTCCCTCGCTCAAAGAGGCTGTCGGCCATCTTTGCTAAACCAATATTGACTTGCCGTAACGAATATGCACTGCAATTAAAAACTAAATAAGTGAAAGACTTTTTCACACACACACACACACACACACACACACACACACACACACACATAACAAACACACACACACGCACTCGATGGCGCAGTTGTTAGAATTCGCGGCCGCCACTACGGCGGTCCGGGTTCGAATCCCGTCCAAAGCTGAAATACTTTCAGTATCTGTGCTGCGAGTCGTTCCTCCAACTCTCGTGGGGGCGGGGAGTTGTGTGTGTGTGTGTGCGTGTAAGGTCACAGCATTACCCATAGATCGGTCATATGTGAGCTCTGGGCTCTCTTCGGGGGGGGGGGATAGTTGTCGATCACGAGTCCAATACGTGATCTAAGACAATGGTGAATCACACACACACACACACACACACACACACACACACACACACACACACACACACACACACACACACACACACACAGGTATATACACAGTGATGGTGCCAACCTAAGATCTCATAATTGATTAAAAACACAGGTGAAATAAGTATTTCCTTTTATAATTACTCTACAGTATATAGGTACCAGAGTATGTGGCCATTATGACCTATCGATTGTTGATCATCTAGAGCGTTTAGTGATTTGAATACAAAATCATCTTTGAGTTTGAACTTTAAGATAAATGCACATGCGCCCGCGCACACAACACACACACACACACACACACACACATACACAACACACACACACACACACACACACACATACACAAAAATATATATATTCCCCACAACCAACGACGGTGGTTCTGCAAGAAGGACGCCGGAGGGAGTCGTCTTCCCATCACTCGCCTTCAAAATCCATTGACCACTTTACTTTAGTTTGATGTGGTGCCCTGAGGGGCTGGTGTTCGGTTTCCAGACACGGTCCAACATGTCTCTCTTAAGTATTTGACTATTTTCCTTTTTTTTTTTTTCATTTAAGGAGCGTTGGAAGATGATGACAAAGAAACAGATTCACATAATAATGATAATAACAATAATGATACGAACGAAAAGAAGATGAATTATAATTATAATAATAGTAGTAGAAGTATTAATATTTTTAGTAAAGAAATGTTCATCAGATCGAAAGATTACTTACACCAGGTGTAATCCCCAGAGGAACTGTAAGCGGGATCTATAGAATTATTCTATTATTATTATTATCATTATTATTAAAAAAAAGCTCAAGAATGTGATACCCAAACCTGACCCAGCACATATATAAAACAGGATTTAAGATATTTGTGTACAAAACAGGTTTCTGCAAAATCTACTTTTCTTATGTCCGATATTATTGCAATAACATCAAAAGTTTACACACACACACAGACACACACACACACACACATATATATATATATATATGTATACACACACACACTGAGTTGAACACATCATTCCGTCACATATCAATCTTCTTCCTAATGTTCTCAAGTCTTCTGACCGTAGATCTTGCTTCAGGTGGATGGGTAAAGACAAATCGCCCAAAGTCTTTCATTTTTAAGTGACGTTTCGACTGCAAGGAGTCATCTTCAGAATAGTAAAAACAAATCACTGCCTTACACAGTTACATGATACATAGCTGGCAATCTTACGCGGGAAACATGGGCTTATATATTGGCAGCCAGGGAACTAGGAGACCTGAGCCTTTGAGATCGTCTCAAAGTTGGGACGTCCTGCTGAGGGTGAGGGTGAGGGGTAGAGGGAGGAGGAGGGGCTGAGCTCGGGGAGCGCTGCTTCTAAGCCTAATGAGTGAATTGTACAAGGGGATGTCTGTAGTCATATTAGATTGTTTGTTGATGACTGGAGCTTGTTCCCTTTTGTAGATGGCTTCCAACATTTTCAAATCCTGGTATTATCAACACTAGTCTATCTATATAGTTCAGCCTGGTGGTACTGCAAATGGTCCACTGCTGAACAAAGGCCTCTTTCATGGCATTCCATGACTCATACGACTGCGCCAACTTCTGCCACATCATTCCTGCAAGCTTCTCTATCTCGTCTCTCCACCTTATGTCTAGTCTCCCTCTTCCACGCTTCCCATCTCGCGGCGTCCACTCAGTAACACACTTGCTCCATCGCTTGTCAGTCGTTCGCACTAACTTGCCCAATTCCACTTCCCCTCTTCTACCGCCTCCACAATATCTTTCACTCCAGACTGCTCTCTCATCCAACTTGCTCTCTTTCGGTCTCTCAGCGTTATTCCATCATTGATCTCTCCATTCTCCTCTGTACATTCCTTATCTTTGTCTCCATCGCCTACGTCAGTTTCCAAGTCTCACGCCCGTATATTATTGCTGGTAGAATGCAATGATTGTAAACTTTACGTTTCAAAAATAAAGGTAGAGAGCCTCAAATGATTTCATCATATCAAACATTTTCCAACCAAATGTAATACGCCTTTTTATTTCATTATCATAGCCTGTAGTCACTTTCACCATCTGGCCTAAATAATTATGATCTTCAATTTCTTCAAGAGTCACACCATATATACACGCGCGCGCACACACACACACACACACACACACACACACACACACACACATATATATATATATATATATATACATACATACATGCATATACTTGGGAGACCGAAGAGGTTATAATGAGAAATGACACGGACGAAATGACACGGACAAAAAGTGGAAGCTATTTGATAACAAGAGGAAGAGGAGGAAAAATAAGAGGAGGAGGAGGGGAGCTGAGAAAGAACGTTGAGAAATAGGATATTTTTTTCTGTAGCCAAAAACCAGCGCTTCTATCCTTAGCAACAAAATAACGCCGTGGATGTTGGGTCAAAGGGATGATAATGGAGAGGTTGAAGGAGACTCGCTGAAAGGCTCAAGATGAAGGTCACAATGAAGATGGAATAGGACAGGGGTGGGGAACCTTTTTTTAAGTGTGCGTGCCAAGATCATCCAAATCTTAGATACAAAATCTTCTCCCGTGCCAACGGAGTAAAATGATACAAGGCCTGCATACGGGTCTCCTCCCCGCCCTCCCTTCATCTATTACAAGGCCAAGGGCCTCAATCTGCCTCTCAGGGCAACATACGGTTACTAGTGGTCATAAAAAAGAAATAGGGAAGTTTATTATGTATACATGCGCGCGCGCGGAGGTTCGAGTCGTTAGTTGTACCACGTATCAATTTCTGCATGTATGCCTCCTCGAGTTCCTCGACGTTGATGGTTTAGAATTAAAATGAATTGTGGTTAATATATATATACATACACATATTTATATATATATATACATATACATATGTGTGTGTGTATGTATGTATATTAAGATGAGCTCTGGGTTTCCCGTGCCAGGTTTTGCACGCGTGCCAAAGGTTGCTCACCCCTGGAATCAGGTGATGCAGAGGAAGTGTAGGAAGAGAGAAGAGATGGACGAGGGAGATAACCCGAAGCAGGAAGGGAGGAGGGAGGGGAGGAGGGAAGAGGGAGAAAGGAGGAGAGGAGAAGAAGTCGAAGACGTGGGTTGCTCACGACCTAAAGAAATGGACAAGAATACGCGGGAATGAGAGACGGATAGAAGCGGAGGTTAAAAATGGGGATGATTGAGACAAGGCAGATCACTGACACGTTTAAGTACGGGAGGCGTGGAGGGGAGGGGGAAGGGGGGGAGGGGGAGGGGGAAGAGGGTGAAAAGGTCAAGAGAGGTCAGGACCCGTCCTTGTCCGGCATGTGTCCTCCCCCTCCCCCTCCTCTCCCTTCCCCACCTCCTTCTCCTCCTCCTCCTCCTACACCCTCACCTCTCCCTCACTTACGCCTCTTTCTCCATCTTCCTCCCCCATTCCTCTTTCCATACACATTTCTTTGATACACAATCTTGCTCCCCTTCCTATTTTTAACAAAAAGTTATATTCACACATATAAACAGACTTCTATATTTCTCACACATACATACACATGTCCCCCGTACACACAAACACACACACACACACACACACACACACACACACACACACACACACACACACACACACACACACGAGATATGTAAAAATGTTCGTAAGTTCCAATATAGGAAATTAATAGACATTTTTAGACTTAACCTCTGTGTCACTTAGGATACAACACTGACCTCCGCCTTTCGACACGCGTGATGCGTGTGTGCGCGTGTGCGTGTACGTATGTGGATGTACATGTACGTATAAGGTATGAGCGTGATGCGTGTATGTTAATGTGTGTCTATGCGCGCGTGCGCGTGTATGTGTGTGTGTGTGTGTGTGTGTGCGTGTGTATGTGTGTGTGTGCGTGTGTGTGTATGTGTGTGTGTTTGTGTGTGTGCGCGTCTCCTACCTTACGGTAGTTTGATTTCAGAAATAAATCATTACCCAAGTTATCCTCCCTGAAACATCGCTGAATTTCAGTAGGTCACCAGCAATCTCCCGGTGATGAACCCAACCTCTCGGAAGTCTTCAGCCTTCTCGTCTGTACGTTTGACCAAGAAGTGTCTTGTGTCTTCACGAAATTTTCTTAATTCCTATAGTCCCACCTTGGGTCCCACAAAGTCCCTGTTGATGTCTCCTAGCTTCGCCATTGAGCTCTCCAGTTTGAGTTCCTTTGAGAGGGTTGTTGTTCTTTGATTATAAATCTTTACTTTTTTCAGATCTTAGCTGCCACGGTAAAAAAAAAAAAAAAAAAAAAAAAAAAAAAAAATACTGGGTGGCACTCTTGTCCCTTTAACTGCCGTCAGGCTATTTTATTCAGTTACTTAGTGTCGAGTACGAGACACATCACGTGGAAGTATGACTACACGTGACATATGTTCTCTGGACCAGCTGACCGTCACGTGGACCAAATACACGTGGTGACGTGACCACTACGTTCCACGTATGTACTGGGGTCCTACAAGTATCCTGAAATCCTAATCTGGTCCTACCAATCCCGTGAATCAATTAACTGATTCCACCAAAGGCTTTTTTCCCCCCTTTTTCTTTTTGGCTACCCCCCGTGTAGGGGGGAAAAAGCCTTTGGTATATGTATGTATATATGTACTGTGACAACATTCTTCCCCCCCCCCCGGCCATTTCAATATCGATAGCCTCGGAGGATAATTTACTTAGCCGCATTAAATGGAGCTTTTTATGAGTCGGAAACGATGTGGAATATAATTTTTTTTCCCATTACTTCCTGTGGTGGGTCTTCATAAAGATGTGAATTTCTCTCCTGTAAGAGTCTGGTGACAGACCTCCAATGGTTAGTTACGCTAATCAACGGATAAATAAGCTAAGACAGTTCTGCCACTAGCGGCTAAGCTAATTATGTTCCGAGGCTATAGATATGCAATCAGATGGCAGAGAGAGAGAGAGGAATGGTTATTCATCGTTGCCCCTGGTCTCTCTCTTGAAGGAGACCCAAGGCCCCCAAGTAACCGGCAACGGCTGCCGGAGGGACCCCATAGGTCACACAGGGAAGAGATATGAGCTGGATAAAATCGTCTGATATCAGCCAGAATGAAAAGGGGGGAAGAGGAAGAAGGAAAAGAAAACGAAGAGGAGGAGAGGGAGGAGGAGGAAGAGAAAGAAAATGAAGAGGAGGAGGAAGAGGAGGAAGAAGAAAAAGAAAATGAAGAGGAGGGAGAGGAGGAGGAAAAGAGAATGAAGAAGAGGAGGAGGAGGAGGAGGAAAAGAGAACGAAAAGTTGAAAGAAGGAAGAGGAGACTACTACAAAAGAAGAGATGATTTCAACATCATCGCGATGATTAGGTACTCCAAAGATATTATTCTGGTTAATGCCAGACGATTGATTTATTTAAGTTTATTTATTTATTTATTTTTTTCTTTAAGCATTGTGGCGTCCTCTTAGCGAAGGAAGTGATAGGAAAATCTACTCACAGGACACCATCGGCAGTTCCAAAATCCTTTCTGCCACCTTTCACTCACCTGGAAAAATAAAACACAAACATAAGATAGGGTACGATAATAATAATTAATCAATAATAATAATAATAATAATAATAATAATAATAATAAAATAATAATAATAATAATAATAACAATAATAATATAAACAGAATGCAATAAATCACTGTTATAACAAGATATTCACCTCCGACTACTCCTACAAACGTACATACAATAACACGTAAATTCGTTCAGTTCCTGGACACATGAATGTGGCCCACCATGCAGTCGCCATCTTGGACACAAACTCTGGTGGCGGGTCGAGATAACCGTTCGGCTGATTCGTACTGTTTATAGTTATCCATTCGTTTATTTGTTACAGTAAGATAGAAGGAAAACAGTGGGTGTGGGATAGGGTAGAGGAGGGTGGCTTCATGCATTGGCTGGCTAAGTCCGTCTCTCTCTCTGTCTCTCTCTCTCTCTCTCTCTCTCTCTCTCTCTCTCTCTCTCTCTCTCTCTCTCTCTCTCTCTCTCTCTCTCTCTCTCTCTCTCTCTCTGGACTTTTTCCTCGTTACAGAGTATAGCCTCTACCAGGACATCAATCATCTATTCCTAAAGTGGAGGGAGGTTGACACCATTTCCTCGCCGTCTGTGGAATGCCACGACCCTTCGTCTCCACATATCACTCTCATGTCCTCCCTGGTTCCACTGTGCTTTCCACCACCGCCTCCTTATGGTCACCTGCTTCGTCACGATGGCACTATCTACAGATGTTATTCTGGTCAGCACTGAATGATTTTATGCAGCAAGAGATACACTGGTAGGTCTTGTTCGACCGAGATTCCATTTTGTCCCAAGCCTGCCCCGCCCCCGCTACCCACCTCCCCTTTCCTTCCCCAAACTTAGCTGTTTATAATCGTCCGACATTAGACTCAACAAAAGTCGCCGGTGTAGTGAAGTGGAGGAAGATCTACAGTCAGTCCTCTTGCATCCGTCCACGGCTACATAGACCTATTCATGATGGGAGGACTATCGCTTCCCTCTTTCAGGTCACTTACCACTACCAACGCGTAACCTTGTTCAACGCGATGTTCACTTCCATCTTCCGAACTTCTTGCAACATCATCATGTGGAGAGTGCGTGGAGACTCACAAAGCACCTCACCTCTCGCCCTCCATCCCTTCGTTCACGTCCACACCTTATCTGCTCTGTCTCTCCGTTGTCCTTTTGTTCCACAGAGCCGTTCACGAGTGTCAAACAGCCACGGCGACATAACACAACCTTGCGATGTGATAATAAATGTATATTGCGTACGGGAGAATAATCAAAAGTGATTTTCGTGCCTTCAGAGTTAGTCACTTTTACTTGTGGCTGTGGCCGGTATTCATCAGCTCCCTTTGTTTCAGATCAGGAACAAGTGTCCATAATAATCATGAATGGCGGCAATCAGGCTGGATATGGTGGCGAAGGACGCTGAGACAGAGAAGTTACGATTTATTTGATTTCCTGACTCCTCGTCACAAAGGACTTTTTTTTTCTCCAAAGGAATTCGTGTCATATCTCCATCAATTTCCTTGGTTGTCGTAGTTGGACTTGACCAAATGAATAGGAACTGTCACTCATTTATCATTATTATTATCATTATTATTATTCTATTATTATTATTATTATCATCATTATTATTTTATTATTATTATTATTATTATCATTATTATTAATATCATTATTAATGCAGGGATGACCCGTCATCCAGGAGGTGCCAAGATAAAAGGGAGGGAAGAGGGTAGAGGGAAGTGGAGTATGTAGGGGATGGAATGGAGAAGAGTGAATTCTATGCCTTTGTTTTTTGGCTACCTCCCGTGTAAGGGGGAAAAAGCCTTTGGTATATGTATGTATGTATATATGTACGTATTATTATTACTATTATTATTATTACATAGCTCTCCCGTATGGGATAATGGGTGCATAACTGTTACGCAGTCATAAAAAACAAGCCATTCAACCAAATGACCCAAGACTCAACCTGAAACTCGTCAAGTTTTTTTTTCTTTCAAATTTGACTTTTCCAATTTCTAAAAGCTGGAAACTAAGAAACTTAAACCCTCTAAAGAGGAATCAGTCTGAGATCCTGAAGTCAGTGTATGGTAAGAGGGGGCGTACGAGGTCTAACGGTGTGAACGTGTGAACGGGGTATTTGGTTGTCGAACACGTTGGTCAAACCCCAAATACCCCGTTCACTCATCACTTTAAACACGTGTCTGTCGAACCGCATTCGACGAACCGTTTGACCGTTAGATTAGTCCCTGATGACGTTACTTGACTCCATGCACATGAGTACGTGTTAAACCCTTCCGTTCTGAATGGTTCCCTACTTTTCATGGTCCGGCTCTCTTCAGGCTATTCTCTTCATCTTAGGGATAACTCCACCCTAGGCGTTGGAGTACGCATTCACAGCCCAAATTAATTCTACCCATAAATAATTCACTTTATGAAAGAAAAATCCCAACCACTTCATTCATCCTGGAAAACAGCGCCATTCATTTTCGACCCTTTCCGTATACAGTCTTCCTGAACCAGAGGTTCTGACCATGTGGACCACGGACCTCCATGTGGACCACGGACCCATATGTGGACCACGGACCCATATGTGGACCACTATGACTCACTAGTAGGACCTAAAACTAGTGTTTTTAGTCAGTGTTCAAATGGTCCCTAAGGGCCAATGAACAGTAATTCATAAGAATGAATGATATGAGACTTTCTCTCCCTCTCTCTCCCCCTCCTAAGCAGGCTGGGGAGAAAACCCATCCTACATCATCCCTTATCTCTTGTTCCCATATCCAGTTCCGTGCTCTCTCTCTTCCACTCTCTCTCTCTCTCTCTCTCTCTCTCTCTCTCTCTCTCTCTCTCTCTCTCTCTCTCCTGGAAAGGAAAGCTCCACTTCATCTATCGCTCGGATCTCCGTCGATCCTCAAAGGATCGGTGACTCAACGTTGTTGAGGCAAATGCTCAACGAATTCAATGTCTATCAGTTACTTTACTTCCTTATTTGTTTGTTTGTTTTATTGACCTGTTCATGCGTTTCGCTGTTTCTTTTTCTATGAATCAATGCATTGATTTGTTTATTTACCGCGTTAAGGACAAAAAAGGTCACCCATTCGTGGCAATGGCTGCCTGCCAGAAGAAAATCTAGACAGAGAGTCACCGACAGAATGCGACCCAAACGCGACAAATCGAGCCGACTGCCTCTCGCAACATCGACATGAATTCGACCAATTTTGATGCCAAAAATCGTTCGAATACCAACCTCGGAGTGAGTATTTCTTTCTCTCTTTCTTTTTTCTTTTTATCATCTGCTCTCTCTTCATCCCATCGGTTTGTTTCAACATAGCCACGTGTTCGTCTAATTCGTGCAAAGTGTATGAAAAGAGAAGAAGAAAAATATGCTGGGAAGGAGCACGGGCTGCCAACGTTCAACAAGTTTACGACCTATTGTTTGGCGGTGCGACCGCGAACATTAAAACGGAAACCGCTTGTCTGACGCATACTTTAATGCCGCGGAAAGCCAATGACGCCAAAGTCGAAGGATCATAAAGGAGAAATAGGAACAAACCAATAACAGTGCAATACTCGACCCTTTCCATTGTGACTTCACGAAGATTTATCACAGAAAGAAAAAGAAAAAGAAAGAAGAAAAGTGAAGTGATAAATATTTGGAATTTTGTTAAATACGAAGTAAATAATCATAATATAATCGGTGACATAAGTGATGAAAATTTGTCAAGTTAAAACAGACAGGGATATATGTATGTATGTATGTAGGTAGGTGTATATATATATATATATATATATATATATATATATATATATATATATATATATAATATATATGTATACGTATATATGTAATGCCATTTTCCCCCTATTAAGGGGGTGGCCGAATGAAAGAACACTCCCCCTGCATATATATTAAAACCCATTCACCGCCCCTCCCATTCCAGCACCCCGTGGATGAAGGACCATCCCTCTGCCCCGCCGCGTTGTTCGGATCAAAGGCAATGCAGCGAGGCACAGCGCTTCCATAATGGTGATAATCAGGATGAGAAGTGGCGACCTTGTTAGGATATTACGGCAGCTACAATAGGAAAGACAACATGATAACAACAGACGCGTTGACGCCAAATTGCAGAATTTCGAAGGCCATAACCAGCGCTTCTGTCCTTGGGGGTAATGCAGCGCTGAGGGGATGGAAGGACAGCAAAAGCGGTCAGGGAGAGATTTATGGAGATGCAGCGGTAAGTAGATTTAGTAGATTTTAAAAGTGATTAAGATTCTCCTGTGAATGGAGGTGGGTCTTAAAAGAATGCCGTGTGGTTCTGATCCGTAGGGGTGTCACAAAAGCCCCTCACATTCTTACGACATAAAACTTAAGCAGCCATTACCCCATACCGGACAACTATATATTATATATATATATATATATATATATATATATATATATATATATATATATATATATATATATATATAATATATATATATAATATATATCTATATATAATATATATATATATATATATTATATAATGTATATATATGTATATATACATAATATATATATAATATATATATATAATATATATACATATATATATATATATAAATGAAATAAATAAATAAAATAAAATAAAATGGAGTGATAAATAAAAAATAATAACAGCAATACAGTAAACTTATTAATATTTACCTAATAACATCAACAGCACTGATTATGGTTGTGACAGTAACGATTACAAACTACATTGGGAACAGTGACTATAATGTCAAAGATAATACAATAAGGATCGTTTCACACGTATCGACTTTACGCCGTGCGCCGTCCACGACACGACGTCGTGCTCTCAAATAACCATGAGTGTCTATGGAGAATTTCACACGTGGTAGTGACGTGTGAAAGTAACCATAATTATTTGAGAGCACGGCGTCGTGTCGTGGACGGCACACGGCGAAAAGTCGGTCCGTGCGAAACGAGCCTAAGAGGTCTGTGTCCGGCCGGTGACTTTTGCCGGTCTCCTTGCTACTGATGCTGCAGGGTCTTCAGGAACTTATATATATATATATATATATTATTTTTCAACAAGTTCCGCTCCATCAAGGTGGCGTACTACCGGACTTTGTAGCGTGGAATTTAATAAACCATGCCCTTGGTCCAACTCACTGGCGGCCGGTTCGAGCGACCGTCACCTCGGTCGCCGCCGCAAGCAGCGACGCTCTAACTCGCTCTGCCAACGAGCTTTGGAAAATAAATAAACATACACACGAATTCGGCATAGATGTTCATCTTTTCAACCGCATTATTTTTCACTTTAATTCCATGCTCTTTCTTGATAGCGTAATGGGCTAAGTCACTGTTCACTTATTACATCTGAGCTGGGTTCGAGTCCTTAGCTTGACCACGTATCAGTTTCCGTATATATGCTCCCATCAAGCTCCTCGTCAATCTCGATCGTGATGGCATGGAATTAAAGTTAAAATTAATTTGTTTGAAAAGATATATATATATATATATATATATATATATATATATATATATATATATATATATATATATATCTGGAGGCTAAAATTCAGAGTAAGAAGGTTCGAAACCTTATGAGTCAGAGCGTGACGTCAGTACGATCATATGATATCTTAAATCACCAAGATACAGCAAAGGCTATCTTGTTTAGCCCCGTCACAGCGGGTAACATCTGAAATGTTGAAAAGAAACACACACACACACACACACACACACACACACACACACACACACACACACACACACACACACACACACACACACTCATACACACACACACACACACATATATATATATATATATATATATATATATATATATATATATATATATATGTACGTGTGTGTGTGCGTGTTTGTGCATGTGCATGCATGTATTGTCAATCCAGTTGTAATCATTATCCTAGGCTTCCTTGGGTAAGATTATATTTATATATCTAATTATCTACACATTTATCTATTTGTCTATTTATATATTCTAATAACTTAAAGGAAGGTCTCTTCTGATTTTTTCTTACGACCACCATGCCCACCCTCGCCCCCTCGCGCCCCCCTCCCCCCCCAAAAAAAAAAAATACCCTGTTGATACATGGAACCTTTCCAGTATCAAAACTACAGCTCTTGCGCGGGAACTGGAAGGCCCGTTCCAGAATTCTTCCACCCTTGAGGTTGTGTCGGAGGGAAGGTGGGGGTGGGGGGAAGCTATGAGGTCCTCAGAACTCCAGCTATCCTGAAGGAAGCAAGAGTGGACGAGAGTAAGACTGAGGAGGAGGAAGAGAAGAAGAAGAGGAAGAGAAGGAGAAGAGGAGGAAAGGATGGGGTGAAAGAGAAAGGTGAGGAGGTAAGGGAGGAGGAGAGGAAGGAAGAGGAAAGGGAAGAGGGAGAGAAAGAGAGAGAAGTGGAGGAAGAAGAAGAGAAGGATAAGGTGTGAGGAAGATGAGGAGAGAGAATGACAAGGGGAAGAGGAGGGGGAGGAAAAGGAAGAAGAGGGAGAGGAAAAGGAAGAAGAAGAGGAGAAAAAGGGGGAAGAGGAGGAGGAGGCGGGGGTAGAAGAAGGGGGAGGGGGGAGAGGAGAACAGGAGAACGATAATAAAAAGGAAGAAGAGGAAGAGGAGAACGAGGAAGAGAAGGACGAAGAGGGGGAGGAAGAGAATGAGGAGTGGATTGAGGAAAAGGGTTAGGAGGATTAGGAGGAGAGTGAGGAGTGAGGGGAGTAAGGAGGGGTGAGGAGGAGGGGGTGAGGAGAGGGAGGAGGAGGAAAAGCTGAACAGAGAAACGAAGAAACCAGATGGGGAGGGGAGAGGGGGAGGGAAGGGGGAAGGGAGGGAGGAGGAGGAAGAGGAGGAGGAGGAGGTTAGAATTGGAGTACATACGTGTGCTGCACTAAGGTAGACGAGATACGAGCCGAGATGAAGATGCGGGGGAGGGGGGAGAGGGGGAGGCGGGGAGGGAGGGGGAAGGGGGGAAGGAGGAATGGGTTCGGTGGGGTGCGTGGATACGTAGAAAGAGAAATAGGAACAAGGGAGGAGGAGGAAGAGGAGGAGGAGGAGGAGGAGGAAGAGAAGGAGATTTAAGAGGAAGAGGGGGAGGAGGAGACGGGACAGGATGGTGAGGAGGACGAGGAGGAGGAGGAAAGGAGGAAGAAGAGGAGGAGGAAGAGAAGGAGGTTTAAGAGGAAGAGGAGGAGGGGAAGAAGGGACAGGATGATGGGAGAGGAGGAGGAGGAAGAGAAGGAGATATAAGAGGAAGGAGAGGAGGAGAAGGGAGAGCATGAGGTGGGTGGAGGAGGAGGGGAGGAAGAGAAGGAGGTTTAATAGGAAGAGGGGGAGGGGGCGAAGGGAGAGGAGGGGGAGGAAGAGAAGGAGGAAGAGAAGGAGGTTTAAGAGGAGGAAGAGGAGGAGGAGGAGCTGGAGAGCCAAGCAACACACACACACACACACACACACACACACACACACACACACACACACACACACACACACACACACACACACACACACACACACACACACACACACACACACACACACACACACACACACACACACACACACACACACACACACACACACACACACACACACACACACACACACACACACACACACACTGACTGCAGGGTGGAGTTCGTTTCCAGGACCAAGGTCGTCGCGGTGACCGACCCACTACTCCTCCAACTCCCTCTCCTCCTCCTTCTCTTCCTCCTACTCCTCCCTCTCCTCCTCCTCCTTTTCTTCCTCCTCCTCCTCCTTCTCTTCCTCCAACTCTACTCCTTTTCTTCCTCCCTCTCCTCCTCCACCTCCTCCTCCTCATACTTCTTTTATTCGACTCTTTTCCTCTCTTCTTCCTCCTCCTCCTCCTCCTACTCATAAACTTCTTCATACTCCTTTTAATTAACCCACTCTCCTCCTCCTCCCCCTCCTCCTCCTTTTGAACCTCCTCGTCTTACTGTAATCACCCTTCTCTTTCTCCTCCTCCTCCTCCTCCTCCTCCTCCTCCTCCTCCTCCTCTTCTTCTTCCTCTCCCGGCGGACAGGCGGCGCTTCTGTCGCGAGTGCACCTGCACACCACCTCTTAAGTAGTACACACACACGCACACACATACACACACACGCGCGCACACACATACACACACACACACACACACACGCACGCACGCACGCACACACAAACACACGACTGAAACTGAAGGGCCATTTACACGATCAAATGGTTTGTCAAACCCGGTTTGTCAAACAAGTGTTTGAAGTGATGTTTGACCATGTGAATGGGGGTCAAACAGGTTTGTCAAACGCGTTCGACAACCAAATACTCCATTCACACGGTCAAATATCACTTCAAACCCTTGTTTGACAAACCGGGTTTGACAAACCGTTTGACCGTGGAAATGGCTCTTTACACCTGCCAACACCTCAGTCGAGAGGACACCTTGTTTCCTCTCACAAGTCACACTCAGGGAGGATACAAGACCAATAAGATTAATTTTTTAGTTCCAAAATGGATGTACTAAAACATACATAATACACACACACATGCATATTAACATAAGCGTGTGTGTGTGTGTGTGTGTGTGTGTGTGTGTGTGTGTGTGTGTGTGAGTGGTCATGGTCTTGGATCATGTGATGGATTCGTGATCAACTGCTTCTATCCGTCCTAAGAGCACAGAGCTCATGCATTCCGATCAATGTGGCCTGACACATACACACACACACACACACACACACACACACACACACACACACACACACACACACACACACACACACGACTCGGATGCGCAGTGGTTAGAGTTCCTGACCGCCATTACGGCGGTCCGGGTTCGAATCCCGCACAGGGCTTAAACAGTTTCAGTATCGATGGGCTGCGAGTCGTTACTCCAACTCTCGTGGGCGGGGAGTTAGGGGTGTGTGTGCGTGTAAGGTCACAGCATTACCCATAGATCGGTCATACATGAGCTCTGAGCTCTCTTTCGGGAGGGGAAAATAGCTGTCGATCACGAGTCCGTCACGTGATCCAAGACCATGGTGAACCACACACACACTGGCATATATTGTATTTACACAACTATTCACTATTTTTCTGGCTGCCGGCAAGCGATTTTATTCACCTGATGGAGACCACCTTGAGCAACTGCGACGGGTGTAAACCCAATATTCCTTTCACTGCTGTTCACACTGGCTGCCGCCAGGCGATTTTATTCACCTGCCAGAAAAACTCATGCATAAGGGCTTCAAGTAAGCACTTCTTCTTTAACCGGGTTGTTAATGTGTGGAATTCGTTACCTTCCACCGTCGTTGAAAGTAACACAATAACAATATTTAAAAATCGCTTAGATAAACATTTGGACTCTGATCCGCAAATAAAATATTATCCTTTGCAATAAAAGATCTGACAGCCCGGCATTTAATTGCAATTGGATAGGATAGTAGTAGCAGTAGTGCTAGTTCATCTTCTATTGCCTTGTTTTCTCACTGTAGCTTAGTATAGAAAACACAAACATCCTCGTTAGGGCCAGTAGGACTGCTGCTGTTTGTTCTTCCTTTGTCTTCCTTTGTGTTCATCTTCCATGTGGCTCTGTGGCGCGTTGGTTTCGAACTCGCCACGGAGATCCCGGTCTGAGTGAGACGGCCGACGGGTGAGTGCTGCTGGCCTTCAGCCACAAGTAAGCGCCTCTTGGTGTAGACTGCCCTTTTACACGTGTGATCGACAGAAGTAACCACCCATAAGAACATAAGAATTAAGGAGACTGCAAGAGACCATAAGGCCTATACTAGGCAGTTCCATGTCCATGACCACCTGTCATCCCCATCCATAAAGTTGTCTAACCGTTTCTTAAAGCAACCGATAGTTTCAGAGCTCACTACATGGTTGCTAAGTCTATTCCATTCGCTGACCACCTTATTAGTAAACCACTTCTTGCCTATTACTTTCTTAAATCTAAATTTGTCCAATTTAAATCTATTACTGCGAGTTATTCCCCGTTGTCTTACTATGATGACCTTGTTCGCGCCAACCTTGTTAAAGCCTTTGATCCACTTGAACACCTCTATTAGGTCACCCCGCACTCTGCGTTAATGTTCTCTACCAAAATTCCTTTTGAGTGACTAAGAAACTCCATTGACAATGATGACGTTCTCAAATTCCCATTTTCTGCACAAGAAACACGATTACTTTCCAGCCAAGTTGAGCGCACAGGACAAAGGTGACGGCTCCGGCCGTAGGTACGCGTCTGCCTAGCTTCTTTTATTGGGCCATCATGGGAGATAATTGTCGTCCTCTCTGTTAATTGTCGTTCTGTGCTTTCCTTCCTGTAATTTGAGCTTCTGGAGGGATTTCCTCTCGAGGGGCAAACTCTTCCTCTTTTTTTTTTTTTTTTTAAGAAATACCGGGAGTGCAGACTCTTCGATTGCTGGAACTAACATGTCCCCCCCCCTTTTTTTTTTTTTTTTTTTTTAAGAAATACCGGGAGTGCAGACTCTTCGATTGCTGGAACTATCATCTCCTCCACTCCCCATTTTTTTTTCTTTTTCTTTAGGGAAATACCACGAGGAGAGACCTCTCTATGGTTGTGACTAACACACACACACACGCACACACACTTTTTGCATAGAAATATCAGGAGGACAGAATCGTCGATGGCTGTGACCAACACTCGCACCCTTACTTTTTTATTCATTTATTATTATTATCTTTTTTTCCAAGAACTATCAAAACCAATTTTGACCTTCCGGAGACTTCCCCACACTCGAGTACAAGCGCCAAGCGCCAAAGAGAATCAAAATTTTGAGTTGGGGGGGGGGGGACATGTAAAGTGACACCACAGCAGTGGCCACTTTAATAATTTTGTTCAGGTGTGCCACACCAGGTGATTTTATTCAAATAAGGATCTTCGTCCCTTAAAGGGTTTTGGCTAAGTCTTTAGGTGGATGTACACGTGCATGTAATTTGTAAACACAAGTAAACAAACATGGCACCATTTAGTATTTTTATTCTGGCTAACGCTAAACGAATCTATCCATTTACAAAAAAAGGAAAAAAGTGAAGAAATAGAATAAATAAATAAAATCACCTAGAGAGGGTCAAACGTCATCTCCATTACACGTTCCTGGCCGAAAGATTCCTTAAAAAAAAAAAAAAAAAAAAAAAAAAAAAAAAAAAATAAAAAAAAAAAAAAAGAGCTTTCGCAGAGTCCATTAATCAACCGCCAACATCCTCCCTTCAACTCCGAACGATCCATCTCCATTCGCAGTTCCCTGTTGTGATTTGGACTCCATCTTGTGGATTCAAGACTCTACGCAGACCCTTAGTTACGCCTTTTTAATCCCAATTTCGCATACGGAACCAACCCGCAACTCTTCTGCACATCAACGGGCGAGGCACGTACTCTATCCCGCCGGGTTTACAGTCACCTATGAAGAGCATTACACCCAAAGAGCAATTCGCTGTTCATTTACATCTCCTCGTTAGTCACCCGTCCCCCTAAAGCGGTGACAAGGAACAAGGCGAGCGCTCACGAGACTCGTAAAAGGCGAGGACGAGGGATACAAACGAGGTTAACGACGTGTCAAGAAGCGAACAGATGATAATTAGCGTCATTGCCCACCAGAGGCTGGCACCCTCGCGCCAACACGGCCCCAGCGCCATCTTTGGAAGCGGTGGAGCACCACGCCCTCTCCAGCCAACAGCGGAAACTAATTGACAGTTGTGATTGGCTTGGGTGTGTATATGTATGTGTCGTGAGCGACGCACCAGATTGTGTATACAATTCATTGTGTGTGTGTGTGTGTGTGTGTGTGTGTGTGTGTGTGTGTGTGTGTGTGTGTGTGTGTGTGTGTGTGTGTGTGTGTGTGTGTGTGTGTGTGTGTGTGTGTGTGCTGGACACGTGATCGACAGCTATTACCCTCCGGAAAGAGAGCTCAGAGCTCGTATATGGCCGATCTATGGGTAATGCTGTGACCTTAAACGCACACACACACACACCTAACTCCCCGCCCACGAGAGCTGGAGTAACGACTCTGAGCGCAGCGATAATGGCATTATTTTAGCCCTGGGCGGGATTCGAACCATGACTGCCGTAGTGGCGGCCGGAAACTTTAACCGCTGCGCCATCGAGTCATGTGTGTGTGTGTGTGTGTGTGAGATTGTGTGAGTGCCGGTGGATACGAATTTGGCACATATAAGGACTGTTCTGACTGGCGCCAAAAGACTGTTCCAGAAGCTTCCAGAAGCGTCCAGAAGCTTCCAGGAGCTTCCAGAATCCCTGGAGGGAATCACTTGCCGACGCTTAGTAATCGAGTAATTGGGTCTAAATCAGCGCTAAATAAGATTCAACTCGAGGGTGAATGGATGAGTCTGAAGATTTCCATTCATCCATTCGCTGCATTTTGTGAATTTAGTCGTTTATTCTGTTGCCAGCATTCTCTCTTCAGCTCAGGGATCCCCGCCACGACCCTCCTCAGGGGTTGCGCGGTTACTTGACGTGGGTTGTTACATACATACATGCATACATACATATATATATATATATAACATATATATATATATATATATATATATATATATATATATATATAGATATATGTATGTACCTATATATATATATATAGGTACATGAATGCATATATATATATATATAGATATATGTACATATATATTGGAGTAAATCACTCGTCAATTTGAAATCTTACAAACAAATTATATATACATACACACACACACACACATACATACATATATACATATATATATATATATATATATATATATATATATATATATAAATATATATATATATATATATATATATATATTAAAGGCTTACACAACTTGTCTTTATACCGGTATATCCATTCAGTGAATCTATATTGTATGCAATAAGGAAATAAATATACGCATAAAAGAATATATAAGCAAATAAATAAGTAAAACAAGTAAATACTTATACAAACAAGTTCAGAAACAAATGAATAATTAAAATGGTACAACAACAACAACAAAAGTTAATCGAGAATCAGTAAGGGGGAGGAGGAGAAGGAAGAGGAGGAGAAGGAGGTTTACATGGACAAACGAACAGCAAGAGACCTGTTGGTCCTTACACGACTGTTTCGGTACCTAATCTATCATTAATATCATTATTATTATTTTTTAAAATATATTTAGAAATAAACGTTTCTTGTCGGGGATTTGTAGCTAAGTAAATGTTAACAACGCGATTGAAGAAAGGGTATTTCCCCACGTCTTGCATCCATTATACTCTTAGTTGGTTGCGTTGGAGGTGTCAAACTCAAAATATTTTCCCACATTCATCGTTTCGATTCATTTGAGGTGGAGGAGGAGGAGCAAGAGGAAGAGCAGGAGGAGGAGCAAGAGGAGGAGGCAAAATAGCATGAGGAGCAGGAGGAGGAGGAGGAGCAAGAGGAGGAGGAGGAGCAGAAGGAGGATGAGGCTGAGGAGGAGCAAGAGGAGGAGGAGGACCAGAAGAAGGAGGAGGAGGAGCAGAAGGAAGAGCAAGAGGAGGAGGAGGAGCAGAAGGAGCAGCAGCAGAAGGAGGAGGAGGAGGAGGAGCAGAAGAAGGCGGAGGAGGAGGAGGAGCAGAAGGAGAAGAAGGAGCAGCAGCAGCAGGAGAAGGAGGAGGAGGAGGAGGAGAAGCAGGAGGAGGAGGAGGAGGAGAAAAGGAGAGAGTAGGAGGGATGTCTTAGCTGTGGCATGATTAATTCTAAGAGAGTGAGAGAGTGAGTGAGTGAGAGAGTGAGTGAGTGAGTGAGGCTCCTTCCTTTGATCCCCAGCCAGCGATGGCAGGAGCGATAGCATTGGCACTGCCAGGGACGATGGCGACAACAACAATGATGCAAATGATAAATGATGATGACGCGATGAAAGCAGCCTCTAACAATACTTGGGGGAAGGTGAAGAAGAAGAAGAAAAAAAATCGGTTATCCGAAGAGAGAAAGTGGCGCTGGCATCCTCAGCAAAAATAAATAAATAAATAAATGAATAAATAAATAAAATAGAATTAATAAATAATAATTAGATAAGATAAAAAATACATAAAATAAATAAATGAACAAATAAAATAAATACATGAATAAATAAATAAAAAACAAAAACAAATAAATAAACAAATAATAATTATAATATAGATATATAAATAGAAATAAATAAACCAATAAAGTAAAGAATAAATAAATGAAAAAAAAAATACATTTATGATTGTGACCATCCGAGAAATTCTATTGTCTAGTGAAAAAATAAAATAAAACAAAATTAAATAAAACAAAAAAAATAAGAATAAATACATAGAAAAAAAAAATAATAATCCAAGCCGCGTGGGGCCTTCCTTCCTCACGGCTGTCGCCAGGCGATTTTATTCACCCGTACATCATCCCCTCCATGTCGACAGGGATCAAGATGCCAACTCGGCAGACTCCTTCCCTACCTGGTGCCTGTCGGAAGAAAAAATAAAAAAAAAAAAAAAATTGTCTCCCACTATACACAAAGGGAACATCTATACCCCCCTTCCCCCCTTACCCCCTTCTCCTCCCACTCAAAAGGACCATCTATACCCCCAAGATGCCCCCTTCTCCCTTCCCCTCTCTCCCTCCCTCCCACCCACTCCCATTGCAACGCGTCATCTTTGTGTGACGTCACAGTTGTCATCTGTCTCCTGGAGGTCCTCCTCTCTCCTCGTCCTCCTCCTCTTCCTTCTCCCCTCTTTCTCCCCATTCCTCTTTTCTCCTCCTCTTCCCCACCCTCTTCCTCCTTTCTTCTCCCCTTCCTTCCCCACTCTTTCTCATTTCTCCTCCTCCTCCTCTCCTTCTTCTTCCTTTCTCCTCCTCCTTCCCCTCATCTTCCTCTGTTCTTCTTCTCTTCACCCCTCTCCCTCCCTTTCTCCTCCTCTTCCCTACCCTGTTCCTCCTTTCTCCTCCTCTTCCCAAACCTGTTCCTTCATTCTTTTCCTCCTTTCCCCTCTTCCTCTTCCTCACTCTCTTCTTCCTTTCCCATCTTCCTCCCTTCTTCTCTTCTTCCCAGACCTCTTCCTCCTATCTTCTCGTCTTTCCCCTCTCTTCCTCCTTTCTCCTCCTCTTCCCCACCCTCTCCCTCCTTTCTCCTTCTCTTCCTTCCCCCCTCTTCCTGCTTACTTCCTCTCTTCCCCATCCTCTTCCTCCTTCCTTCTCCTCTTTTCTCCTCTTCATACTTTCTTCTTTTCTTTCCCCCCTTCCTCTTTTCCTCTCCTCTTTACACCCTCTTCCTCCTTTCTTCTCCTCTTTCCCCCTCTTCCTCCTCCTCCTCCTTTCTCCTTCCCTTTCACCCCTCCTCCTTCCATTCTCTTCACCCTTTTTTCTCCTCCTCCCCCTCCTATTGTGTCACCAAGGCCTTCATTATTCTTCTATTCCGGGGACGCCTACAATTACGGAGCTTCCGTTGCTTTTGCGACCCACAATCACACTGGAGCGAAGTGACAACCCACGGCCGTTCCACGGTTCCGGCAACTTACGGTCATTCCAGCGTTCCGGTCTTTCGTGGAACGCTCTGGTCCTCTCACGGCCGTTCGGTGACGCACGGATGCCCCGTTGTTCAAGTACCCCATGACGGTTCCACCGGAATAATATTTCCCGGTACCCCCTTACAGAAGACTTTGTAGCGTGGAATTTCGTTAACCATACCCTTGGTCCAACTCGCTGGCGGCAGGATCCGAACTGTTATTACCTCGACCTTTGCCGCAAGAAGACTCTGCTCCATTCAATTTTTGCTCTCCCTCCCTCTGTTATCCTTCCTTAAATATCCAAAATATCTTAAATACCCAAAATACCTTAAATGCCCAATACATACCCCTTTGCCGCATCTATGCACCTCGTCGGCGCGGTTTTGTCCTCAAGGATAGAAACGATGGTTAATGCCAACGACATACTCTTAATGTCGTTCGACTTCGACTGATGAGGGGACTCGGGTTTGAAAAGAAGATGAAGAAGAAGTAGAAGGAGAAGAAGAAGGAGAAGAAGGACAAGAAGAAAAAGGAGAAGGAGAAGGAGAAGAAGAAAGAAAGAGAAAAAGAAGAAGAAGAAGAAGAGAAGAAGGAGAAGAAGAAAGGAGTCAATCGGTACGCTTTGTCTTTCGCTCCTCCGGGAGTCCCTGGAACTCTCTTCTCCCCTGAACTCGTTCCAGATGGAAGTACCGAGACAAACATGGGCTTCCATGGATCGCCTTTTTGACTTCGGATGAGTGTGATGCTCTTCCTTTTTACTTTCTGGAGCGGCCCTCCGCGGACACTTTGTTTCTGCTCCCAGTCTCTCTCTCTCTCTACCACACACATACACACACACACACACACACACACACACACACACACACACACACACACACACACACACACACATACCGGTCTCTATCCCTCTTTTTTGCATTTCTTCCTCTCTATGAATTATGTAAATAAGAGAGAAAAAAGTCCAGCCTGAGTCTACGTCTTCCACAACCTTCATCTACTCTCCCCTTAAGTTCCTCGACCCAACAGCCTTTCTACATTATCTCCCTTAAGAATGTTGCGCGACTGTGGTCCGTAGGGGTGTCAGTGAACCCGATATATTGTCTGCATACGAGTAAAAGTTATTAAGTCAATAGCCCATACGGGGCGTCCTTTGTTGGTTTTATTATGGTGGTGCGGTGAAAAGAGATAAGCGTGCCGTCCAAAATTGATAGCGCCTTTACTTTAATCGAAACTTTATTCATCGTTATATCACGAAAAGGTTACTTAAAATATCCGGATGGTCGGAGAATACTGTAGCCGAAGTCCTTCCTAGTCATACGAACCAACAACAATCGGAAAAAAGAGAAAGAGGAAATAAATATAAAAGAAACAGAATTTAAAAAAACACCCTGGGTGACTCCTCGTTTTTACTCCTGTAGACTTCACAAGCTCTCCGACCATGTTGCCCTCTCTGCATCCAAGCAACCTCTTACATAAAAACCAAGTCTGCCAACACAGCTCCTACCCTTCCAACAACGCCCCCCCACCCCACTCCTAACACCATCCATCCCTTCCAGGAACAAACTCCCTTCCACTACCATCCTGGATCCAGACTCCCATCTCTCTATCTCCCTGCAATCCCTATCTCCCAACGCCTGGAAGTAAAGTCCGAACCAACCACTACACTCTTATCTTTCACCCCGCAAGCCTTACAGAAAACCTCACCCGCCTTCCATACCCCACAGGGCCCGACGTACAACCTACAACCTCAGTCCCCTACCACGTAAACGCCTCGCGACCCCGCCCCTAAACCCCCTAAAACCCCAAACCTCTCGGCGTTCAAGTCTCCCGCGACCATCACCCTAGCATACCCCACCCCGGGCTCCTGCCAGCTCTGCCTTCGGGCGCGCGCGCGAGCGAGCCGAGCCGGGCCAAGGCCTGAGCGCTCACCACAATACGATCTCCGCTAATCAAGTTTTTATGGGCTTTCTGCTCAGCTCCAACATCTATTTGGCCCCTTCCAGTTTTTGCCCCTCGCTCTCCCCACCGCCCCCCGCCCACCACCTCCCGCCCCCGCCCCTCCTTCCTTCTCTCTCCCTCCATCCTCCTCCTACTCCTCCTCCTCGCTCCTCTCGGCTTTCGTCCTCTTGATACGTTTTTCCTCTTCCTGTCTTATACACTCTGCCCTTTCTCCTCCCTAGCCTACCTCCTATTTCTATTCCTCCTCCTCTTTCTACCTCCTTTTGACATAATTTTTCATTTTCTCTCTATTATGCTCTGCTATTTCACCCTCTGCATCGTATTATTTCTCTCTTTCTTTTGTAAATAGATATTCTCCTGATTCTCTTCTTTCTTTTACATTCTCCTTTCTGTTCGTCTTCCTATCTTGACCTGTTTTCATCTTTCTTGCCTCGTATGTTCTCTCCTGCTCTTCCTCAGCCTTCTCTGATCTATATTTTTGTCTTCTTATATATATGCAAAGTAGACCACTTGGAAAAAGAAACTAACGAAACACAGCGCTTTCGTATATCATATCCAGTACTTTTTCCACTGAATGTAAGATACGAAAGCGTTCTGCTTCGTTAGTTTCTTTTTCCAAGTGGTCTATTTTGTATAAGTGAACACACGTACCCGTGTTCTTATTAGCATATATATATATATATATATATATATATATATATATATATATATGTATATATATATGTGTGTGTGTGTGTGTATATTCTTTGACCTCTCATTTCTTTGATTCCCGATTTCTCAAGCCCTTAACTGCAATAGCACACTTCATATATTTTGTTCTGTCTAACGACAGACGATTCATTTCAGCAGAGGTCGGCGCCCCGTCCTGAAAGGGTCCTAATATTTTCTGAAGCCCTTCCCTGTAATCATTCCATTTTTGTCAAGGAAATTTAAAGATTTCCATAAAGATGTAACGCCAAGTTTGTAAAGAGAGAGCGAGCGAGAGGGAGAGAGAGAGAGAGAGAGAGAGAGAGAGAGAGAGAGAGAGAGAGGGGGGGGGGAGGAAGAGAGCAGTCAAGATTGTTAACCCTTTTACTGCAAAAGGGGGTTTCCCCCAACTGAATATAATCACCTGACGACAGCAAGGGTAAAGGTTATCATTATAATAAGTTTTTATTCATAGTGAAAGGGGAGACGGTTCGAACCCTGCTCACGGCACAGCAGAGATGAGGAGGAGCTGAGTAGGGGTCTTCCTAATCACCCCAAACCGACGTTCCGCAAGGCACCGTACCCGGTACCTGGCCTAGGAGGTTCGTGACGTAAAACCAAATCAATCAATCAATTAGTCAATCAATCTGGGAATCACCATTTCAGGAAAGAAAGTCTGACGTCAGATCCATTTCACCTTAACCAAAGAAGCCCGAAATTAATTAATCTATTTATTTCATTTAATTATTTTATTTTATATACTTATTTATTCTTATTTGTTTATTTGTTGTGTGGAGGTAATACCAAGGGACTTTATTTGACCGAGGGAAGAGGGAAGAGGGAGGGGGAGAAGGGAGGGAGCAAATTAGGGACATTGTCACTGTCTCTCGTGATCCCACTCTGCCTCGAGATAGCCACCCACCCACCCACGCCCACCGCACCCTCTCGGCTGAACAAATTCGTCTGCCGTTAACCAGAACAGAATCAACAAAGTTCAATACCGAGATGAAGGGTCTAACAATGACGCCTTTACATATTTTTTTCTGGCCGACGCCACACGATTTAATTAATTTCGGAGGGTTGGGGGGAGGGGGGAGGGAACTCATCTCGCGCCCCCGGGGCGCTGAAGGGGCGCCGAGAGGGCAAGGAACAGAGTAAAGAAGATTGAAATTCACAAGACACAAAAACAATCGCGCATCCTGCCACAGAAAGGAAAAAGATAATGACATGTAGGAACACACACACACACACACACACACACACACACACACACACACACACACACACACACACACACACACACATCTCGTAGCGCAGTTGGTAGAGTTCTCGCCTGCCACTACGGCGGTCCGGGATCGAATCCCGCATAGGGCTGAAATAATTTCAGTATCGCTGCGCTGCGAGTCGTTACTCCAACTCTCGTGGGCAGGGAGTGTGTGTGTGTGTGTGTGTGTGTGTGTGTGTGTGTGTGTGTGTGTGTGTGTGTGTGTGTGCGTGTAAGGTCACAGTATTACCCATAGATCGGTCATATATGAGCTCTGAGCTCTCTTCCGGGAGGGAAATAGCTGTCGATCACGAGTCCAACGTGTGATCCAAGACCATGGTGAATCACACACACGCACACAAGCGTGCATGTATCTGTATATACTGCGCATCTCCTTGTATCCCAGCAAGGTACAATCACCTTATTAAGTGCTGCTTGTGTTTTCAAAATATTTAGTTCACGTAATTCAACAATGGCTGCCCTTGAACGAACCTTTCTGGAACGTTGGCATCGCACTTAATATTGCAAAATATACGAAAACGGACGAAGAAAAAGAAGAAAACGCTGAGTAAGAACGACGAAAAAAAGAAAAATCCTTGTCTCTAGCGGGGGTTCTGTTCCTGCAGCTATAGATCGTCCCCACGGCGAACTGTTCTCTATTTTCTTCTATTTCTATTACAATTTCCTTTCATTCTTCATCATTCATCCCCCTCTTCCTTCTTCTGGTCCTCTCCATATGACTTGGTTTTAACAATTTTATTATACACAAAATGCTCGCTGGCCGAGCGTATTAGAGCGTCGCTTCCTGCGGCGGAGGTCGAATTTGACACCAGCGCGTTGGACCAAGGGCATGGTTCAATAAATTCCACGTTACAAAGTCCTTTGTAAGGGGCACTGTTCTAGCCTCCTGATAGAGGTAAATTCGAGACGTTAAACCGAATTAAATCATTATTCACAGTTGACATTCCATCCTTTCTCTAAAATAAACTCTTCGCTGTCAAGGGCGTCCCAATGAGGTTAATAAAATCGTTTGGCGACAGCAAGAACAAAAAGGAAAAGTGTTAACCGGCGCGAAAGGGGTTAACATCTTCTGAGACATGATTTTTTTTTTTTTTTTTTTTTCCCCAACTGAGAAGCTTTGCCTTCCTGGTAAAGGTTGAGTAAGCGAACACTTTCGTGCATGCATGTGTATGTGTGTATGTATGTGTGTGTGTGTATGCGTGTGTGTTTATGTGTGTGCGAGCGTGTGTGTGTGCGCGCGCGCGCGTGTGTGTGTATGCATGTAAATGTATGTATGTATATGCAAAGTAGACCACTTGGAAAAAAGAAACTAACGAAGCAGAGCGCTTTCGTATATTACAATCAGTGCAAAAAATACTTTTTGCACAGGATGTAATATACGAAATCGCTCTGCTTCGTTAGTTTCTTTTTTCCAAGTGGTCTACTTTGCATAAGTGAACACGCGTACCCGTGTTCTTATTAGCATGTATGTAAATGTGTAAGTGTGTGTTTACATGATATTACCAAACCTAAACACTTTTCTGAAACACGCAGAGACAACGCATCTTGCAGTCGCTCGCAATCGTTGGGAATCGAACCCGAGACCTGAGATCTAAACCCACATAAGAATTTCAGTCCATGTCAGTCCATCCAGTTTCTGAACAATAATAAGTTCATTCGTAAGTTCAGAACACAATTCGATCTGGTAACAGAAGTACAGTGCAATACCAGTACACAACCTCCTATAATTTGGCTAAGAAAATTGATAATATATTGGTAATTATTCATCTTAACGTCAAGAACTCCCCATATCAGAAGGCTAGCACGGTGCCCCTTACAAAGGACTTTGTAGCATGGAACTTAATGAACCGTGCCCTTGGTCCAACTCGCTGGCGGCAGGATTCGACCTCCCGCCACTTCGACCTCCGCCGCAAGAAGCGACGCTCTAAGCCGTACACAGTATATAGGTGTGACAGCAACGCACTGTCCGATCAAAGCTTGGATAAAGCACGCAGGATACTGCGTGTTCTCACGAAACACTGAGAAAGGACCCTGATTAGCTTCCTTTCTCGCTAGTAATCAATTTCCAGCCGACTCTTCCAGTCCGGCGCAATACTTCATTCCTATCTCCTTCCTATCGCCGTTTGCACGGTCACTATTCCTCCCGAGCTGGTAATGGCGCGCCTCCCCCACTCCTCCTCCCTCTCCATCCCCCCCACCCACCCTACTCCCCTTCTTAGGGGAACATGAAGAACTACATCGGGTAGCGTGTACCAAACTCCGAGCAAGTTTCGGACAACGACGGCGAAGAAGAAGAAGAAGAAGAAGAATAGGAAGAACAAGACGAAGAAGAAGAAGAAGAGTGAGAAGGTGAAGAAGATGAAGAAGAAGCAGAAGCAGAAGAAGAAGATGAAGATGAACAAGAAGAAAGAAGTAGAAGACGAAGATAAAGAAGATGAAGAAGAAGAAGAAAAAGATGACGAAGAAGACGAAGAAGATGAAGAAGAAGCAGAAGAAGAAGAAGATGAAGAAGAACAACAAGAAGAGGAAAAAGTAAAAGAAGAAGAAGAAGAAAAAGAACAAGATAAAGAAAAAGAAGAAGAAAAAAAATACAGCTTCCACTGACGTTTCACCCTATACTCTTGTCTTCCTTTACCTCCACTGGGAGGTTCTGGAACTCTTCTGCCTTCTGAGACTTCCCCCACATTTCTATGAAAAAAACTCTCCCCTTAGTGATACAAAACTCCCTGTGAACCTATAATTGGCTTTTCATTGGTGAATTCTGTCGTTCTATATTCACTTCATCACAAATAAAAAGCCACAAATCCCAAGAACTTCATTGGGGGATGGAGAGTTAGTGTACAGCACAAACTCACCATAAATACAAACCTTCGATTAATTAAACCAATATATGAAATACAAGAAAACCCAGGACGCTGGGACGAGATTGGTGGATTGTCCACATGGATAGAAGCGATAGTGAACGAAATTCCACGACAACATCAACAACATCTACAAGAACAGCCATAAAGACACAACACACACAAGAGTACAACATACACATCATTTTAAGGAGTGGATGGGTGGGTGGGGGTGGGGTTAAATTAGGTAAACATTCCACATGTGCCACAACGCATACCATTATACCAATCCACCTGTACCGCAACGCATACCATTATACCAATCCACCATTACCACAACGCATACCATTATACCAATCCACCAATACCACAACGCATACCATTATACCAATCCACCAGTACCACAACACATATCATTATACCATTCCACCAGTACCACAACGCATACCATTATACCAATCCACCAGTACCACAACACATACCATTATACCAATCCACCAGTACCACAACGCATACCATTATACCAATCCACCAGTACCACAACGCATACCATTATACCAATCCACCAGTACCACAACACATACCATTATACCAATCCACCAGTACCACAACACATACCATTATACCAATCCACCAGTACCACAACACATACCATTATACCAATCCACCAGTACCACAGCGCATACCATTATACCAATCCACCAGTACCACAACACATACCATTATACCAATCCACCAGTAGAACAACGCATACCATTATACCAATCCACCAGTACCACAACACATACCATTATACCAATCCACCAGTCCACTACAACACATACCATTATACCAATCCACCAGTACCACAACGCATACCATTATATCAATCCACCAGTAGCACAACGCATACCATTATACCAATCTACCAGTACCACAACGCATACCATTATACCAATCCACCAGTACCACAACGCATACCATTATACCAATCCACCAGTACCACAACACATACCCTTATACCAATCCACCAGTAGAACAACGCATACCAACCAATCCACCAGTACCACAACACATACCATTATACCAATCCTCCAGTACAACACATACCATTATACCAATCCACCAGTGCCAACACACCATTATACTAATGTACATACCACATACCATTATACCAATCCACCAGTACCACAACGCATACCATTATACCAATCCACCAGTAGCACAACGCATACCATTATACCAATCCACCAGTAGCACAACACATACCGCACACAGCATTAACAAATCCCCAGAATTTCTGGGTTGAGGGACGAAGTAGAGGAGTGGATTAGGACACCAGTCCACCAGTAAGACACCAGATGAGCAACATCATGCACCAGTACTCTCTCCTCCCCCAAGGTTCTGTGGGAGCTGGGGGGGGGGGGTTGCCACGCCTCGATTGGTCAAGCGATTCGCTGGTGGAGGGAAGGAGGGAGGGAGAGAAGGGTAGAGGAGGAGGAAAGGGAAGAGGAGGAAAGAAAAGAAGATAATAGGGAAGAAATGTGTAGGGAAGGGGAGAGGAAGGAAAGAAAGGGTAGGGAAGGAGGGAGAAAGGGAAGGGTAGAGGAGGAGGAAAGGGAAGAGGAGGAAAGAAGACGAAAGGGAAGAAACGTATAGGGAAGGGGAGAGGAAGGAAAGGAAGAGTGGGGAAGGGGAGAGGAAGGAAAAGAAGGGTAAGGAAGGAGAGAGGAAGGAAGGAAAGAAGCGAGAGATAACAAAAGATTACCTTTATCTTATTAATTTCCTCTAAGTTCTCTCACAGTGTCGCGATCGACAGATCTGAGGACTTATCGTCAGACCGAATCATGGCTTTATCAGACCAGATAGACACCCCATTCTCCGAAAGGTGGTCTGGGAGGTCGTGTCACATTGGTTAAAAACATACCAAACTCGATTAACTTACCCACTCAAGCCCAGTGATTCTCTTTGGAGCATTTCTTCTGGTTAACGTCAAAAGATTCTCGTCAGCATTGAGGACTACCCCTGGGGGCTACCGGGTCAAGTGTGCATCGTTCACCGTTTTGAGCAGAATATACTCTGTTCATCATTATAACCTGACTGACTCTCGCTTAACTTAAGTAGGATCCAGGGGTCCTAGGATATCGTCAAAGAAACCACAAGAAGAATGGACATATATGAATAAATCAATATATAAGTACATTAACAACAACAACAATAAAAATAACTATCATTATTATTATTATTATAAAGATATAATCTGACAATCAGGAGTAAAATATTGCCATACTCGTATATAATATATAACAACAACAGCAACAACAACAACAACAACGATAATAATAATAATAATAATAACTATTATCATTATCATCATTATTACTATAAAGATACAATCTGACTATCAGTAGTAAAATATTGCTGAGATAAAAGATAAATCATACTGACTCGTCTGAAAAATTATATACATAAATAAACAAATAAATAAAATAAAAGTTATTCTTAAGACAACACCGAACACCGAAGTTCGAGTCAACTTAACATGGAGGACGATATGCTCGAGGACGACATAGACACCTTCACTAGCTGCTAGTCTTCAAGGTTTTTATTTTATTTTATTTATTCTTATTTACTTATTTATTCATTTATCATTGTTATTATTATTTTTTGGTCGGAGTAGTCATATATTTTCTCCAACGAATCTGAACCCAATGCCTAGGGGCAAACAAAAATTCCGCATTTGGTAAGAATGTCTTAGTGTCGACAAAACATCATGTTGGGATTTTAGAAGACTTGGACAAGGCAACGTGACCTCATTCCTAGACTCTGTGGGTACGACCATGTCTACCCCTCACCCCCACCCACCCACAGGGAAAAGAAAGAAATAACAACGTTGATTCAAAAAAGTAAATTACGATAAATGCAATTGCGAAACATCTGCCCACAACGACCGACCGACTGACCACCAACCAAGTGGAGAGTACAGACCGACATTATGCAAACTAGACAGTCAGTAGAAAGTGCAGGACAGAATGAAAGCTCTGGGGAAGGTAGGACAAGACGGGTAGGTTGTCCAGCAGGCCAGCGGATAGACAGGCAGGCGGTCGGGCAGGCAGGCCGTCAGGACAGGACAGGGCGGCCAGGCAATAAATGTCGCCGTTAGTATTCGTGTGACGTTTCGTGTCTTGTCCAGTTTTATTTAATATATTATTGGTCGAGAGTTGGTTTTAGGTGTCCGTGGCTGCTTTGGTGTACCTCTGTGCCCATGTATACTTATCGTTTTAATGTGCAAATTATAAGACTGGGCTATAATGTTTTTTGGCACATGTCAAATGCATTATGCTTTTCGTAGTCCAAGAAGAAGCCACCCACCCGTCTACTTATCTGTCTGTCGATCTTTCTAAGCCTGCAGAGTCCCTCGACGCTTGCCTGACCAGCTGTCGAACCATCTAAACAGTTCTTTTATCACTTATTTCATCCCTGGCAGGTTTCCAGAGCCCCTGGAACCGCCCGGCATAGGAAACACTTCCAGAACTTCTTATCCCTAAATTGTGCGTCAGTGTATCTCTCTACCTGTTGATTCAAAGCTGCTTCTTGGGGTTCGTGGCATTCACAAGGGCTTCTTGTGACATGTTGGACTCCAGTTTCTTCCATGCTGGGGGTATGGAAGCCTGCACTGTACATAATTACGCACGCCAATAACACAACATATATTCTTTAAGAAATTTGTTGAAAAATTCTATTCCAGCCATACCATTCTTCAGGGAGACGGGACTGTTCGGCCAGTATAGGGAACGACAACAAGAACAATAACGACAGTAACAAGAACAAGAACAAGAACAACAACCTGCTGATCCATCTAGCAGTCACAACCCCTCCTCCAACAACAAGAACAACAAGAACAACCACCTGTTAATCCACCTAGCAGTCACAACCTCCACCTCCTCCTCCACCTATCCCTGAACAACAGCAAGACCAAACCTTTGTCAGCGGAGCACAAAGATCCTATCTACCTCTCGCGTGTCTAACAGATACTTCCCCAGTCACAATCTAATTAATCTGGTGCCTTCTAACGGTCTAACGCCAACAAAGTCCATTCGAGTGTTACTGTCTTCTGGAACCTGATTCCTGTTTCATCATCCTCAACGTTTGACTTTACACCCTGAGCATTCTTGTCTGTAAAATCACCATTTTTGCATAAATACATACTCTCTTCTAACACACTTTCCGCCGTTACCCATCTATACGTCGCAGCTTTTCTAGAATTAGAATTCCATTATACTCAACTATTTAGCTAGAATGTATCCTACTCTAGTTACTGAAAACAAAAAGGTCTTATAATATTTGGATAATGATTAAAAATAACTTCTTTTTTACTAAGCCTTAACAGGAAAACACTCAGACTTGGTTAAACGACATCTTAAACTCCTTCCTTATCGATAGATAAAAGAGAATGGCGACAGCAGCGAAGATACGTGTTAGAATATTGCCTTGTACGGAAAGTAAGAATTAACTAATTAATCAGCCAAACAACAAATATATCC
>NC_134808.1:45033597-45036097 GCF_046742065.1 Oratosquilla oratoria
AAAGAGAGATGGAGAGATGGGGAGAGTGAGAGAGATAGAAAGAGTATGAGTATGTGTATGTGCGTGTACCTATCTAAAGACACTTGTATCTATAAAGAAAACCACATCACTCTTTTGTATAACAGGAGATCCAGGAAACTCCGTCAACCTCGCCTCCGCCATCATCGTTCTACCTGGTTCCGTGGTCTAAACAAGAACAGGTCATTTCACTTCGGAAAAAAAAAAATCAACGCTGTGACGTCATTTGGAGGAATATGTAACAGTCGGGACTTCTGAAGACGTCATATCGCCTGTTTTCTTCCCAAAGTGAACAGACCTTTTCTTGTTTTGACTTTGTTATGTGTTCGTGGAGTGTTTCGTAATCAAGCTGAACTAGAATCTTATTTCATCTAGATGCATTCATCTAGATGAGATATGTAGGCAAGATGTCGAACTCTGAATATTCTCTTTTGTTTCTCATGAGGTCAGTTCTCAAGGGAGAAAATATTCCCAATCCTGGTGTCTGGAATCGAAGAGAAATAACACGTAGGAGAAAATCCGGGAACACCTGGGCCAGACATCACCCCCCCGGGGGGGAGGGGGGGGGGGCTCCTCCACATCATCTCCGGGAAACAGATAGGCAGCGTGTCTGGGCCCTTGTAGCCGCATCAGCAGCTCAACGCTCGGCGCAAAACGACCAAGAAACGGACCAGACTTCTCAAAGGAAGAGGAGGAAGAGGAAGAGGAGGAGGAGGGGAAAAGGGTGAGGAAGAGGGCGAGGAAGGTAAGGAGAAGGAAGAGAAAGAAGAAGGGGATGAGGAGGAGGAGGAAGAAGAGGAAGAGGGCGAGGAAGAGGACGAGGAGGAGGAGGAGGAAGAGGGTGAGGAAGAGGGCGAGGAAGATGAGGAGGAGGAAGAGGAAGGGGACGAGGAGGAGGAAGAAGAGGAAGAGGACGAGGAAGTTGAGGAGGACGAGGAAGAGGAAGAGGAGGAGGAGGAAGAGGACGAAGAAGAAGGCAAGGAAGGGTATGAGGAAGAGGAGGAGGAGAAGGAAGAGGACGAGGAAGAAGGCGAGGAAGGGGATGAGGAAGAGGAGGAAGAGGAAGAGGAGAAAGGCGAGGAAGTTGAGGAGCAGGAAGAGGGCGAGGAAGATGAGGAGCAGGAAGAGGAAGAGGAGAAGGAGGAGGAGGACGAGGAAGAGGAGGAGCAGGGAGAGGAAGAGGACGATGATGGACAGGAAGAGGACGGGGAAGGGGACGAGGAAGAGGAGAAGGAGGAAGAGGACGAGGAAGAGGAGGAGCAGGGAGAGGAAGAGGACGATGATGGACAGGAAGAGGACGGGGAAGGGGACGAGGAAGAGGAGAAGGAGGAAGAGGGGGAAGGCGAGGCAGAGGGCGAGGAAGATGAGGAGTAGGAAGAGGGCGAGGAAGATGAGGAGGAGGAAGAGGAAGACGAAGAGGAAGGAGAAGACGCTATTATGGGTTACAAGGTCTCACATCTTTTCACGACCAATTCCTTCCTCAAATCATTACGACGATGAAAACAACAAACACCGATAATATAATCGTCACTCCGAGAGGTCGCCACCAAAGACGGAGCTCTACCGCAAATCTGATCTCATCATTTTCCCGCTAAATACTTTTCATTCCTTCAACTCGGGGACATCCTTTGCTGATTTGATTCTGGTTAGCCGCTAGGTGATTTTATTCAGTTGTGGAGGATGGACGAGGTGGAAGGGAGTGGGGGGTCGATGGATAATGTAGAGGATAATGTTCCTATTGATGATGTAAGTTATCCAATATGTCACCTCCACCATCATAACTACCACCATCACCAACACTACTATCACTATCACAATCCCTTCTATCATTATCATCATCACTATCACCACTACTACTATTACTATCTTCCTCATCACCACTAATAAAAATCTAACTTCTAATGTTATCCCCAACACCAAGTCAATCTCCATCACAATCATCACTAATGTAATCACCACCTTAGTAGTATCACCACAATCCTTTCACCACTTCATTCAACCTCATCACAAGCACCGCAGGCGTCACAACACACAAACAATCACGAAGAAGAACAACAGCTGTCAGTCTCCTCGCGAGCTGTCCTCGAAGCTTGCCAAGATCCTCCAACGAGCGAAGGATTTCCCCACAACTCGTAAATCTCGAAAAAAAGGAAGATAAAAATATCTCTATTTGATAAGGATACTGTTCGGCTATTTTCCATTGTGTTACGAAGTCTGGATATTATGAGCGTGTCCATCCCATCCTTATAAGGCTAGGAAAGAGCAGAAAGGCATGGTTGACGATATGAATTATTCATTTGGAAAAATATGGCAAGAGGAGAGAGAGGAAGACGAGGAGAAGGAAAGTATAGTGTGAACACCTATTCCAGGGGAAGGCGCCTTTAGGTGATTCACCTAATCACCTAGAAGGTGCCAGGTTCACCTACCTACAAGACCTGGGTTTCCTTCCTGCAGGTGAAGCACTACTTCGCTATGAACCTCT
>NC_134808.1:45048597-45053597 GCF_046742065.1 Oratosquilla oratoria
TAACGTGTATCGCCTTGATCTGTGAAGGCTGCAAGCCACACCGTGTTTCCCAATGTATATTACCCTACTTCATGGAGATGCAGCGAGTTGTTCGCATCGTCTGACCCTCGTGGAAGTCTGGAATGCGGTAATTACGTCAACATTAACGTAATGAGCGCTTGAGTTAAAAAAAAAAAAAAAAAAAAAAATGCGGGCCAAGCGAGGATCCGACGAGGGTTATGTGTGATTCACCACCATGGTCTTGGATCACTTGTCGGACTCGTGATCGACAGCTATTTCCCTCCCGGAGGAGAGCTCGAGCTCATATACTGTATGACCGATCTATGGGTAATGCTGTGACCTTACACGCACACACACACACAACTCCCCGCCCACGGGAGTTGGAGTAACGACTCGCAGCGCAACGATACAAAAAAAAACAGCTCTGTGGCAGGATTTGAACCCGGACAGCCGTGGTGGTGGTCGGGAACTCTTCCATTGCGCCACGAGTCGTGTGTGTGTGTGTGTGTGTGTGTGTGTGTGTGTGTGTGTGTGTGTGTGTGTCGTGTGTGTGTGTGTGCGTGTTAGATCATATACTACCCCGAACACACGAACCCGACTTATGACATTTACAAATTATGCAAATATGTCTTGTTGTATCAATATAATAATAATATTCATAAGAAAAAAATCTGTAAGGGAACAATTGTGTTTATGAACATCTCGAACGCTCAAACACAAAGTACATATTTGCCATTGGTCAGTTTCTTATGTCTTGTACAGAATCCGAGATGTTTCTGTGACGTCGAATTTAATAAAATTAAAATGTATTTGTTGTTCATAGACTTCAGTAAAGCCTAGAACAGGGTACCACTATATGCAAATAGACTAACAAAAAATGCTTCTTCTCGTTCCACTGACTAGAAGCCCGGAGCCCCACCGTAACCTGCAACGGTCCTTTGGTATTCCATAGACGTCTACTGGAAGAGACTTATTGTTGTTGTTGTCAGTGTTGTGTTGAGGGGCATTTACACAATCAAACGGTTTGTCAAACTCGGTTTGTCAAACAAGTATTTGAAGTGATGTTTGACTGTGTGAATGGGGTATTTGGTTGTCAAATGTGTTTGACAAACGTGTTTGACAACCAAATACCCCCATTCACACGGTCAAACATCACTTCAAACCGGGTTTGACAAACGTGTTTCACAACCAGATACCCCATTCACACGGTCAAACATCACTTCAAACACGTTTTACAAATCGTTTGATAATGTAAGTAGCTCTTTAGTGTGGATCTTTTTCTTTTCCACTGACTAGCGGATCGAGGAACTGCGGGAGTAGAAAGAGAAGGACGAGAAGGAGGAAGAGAAAGAAACGGAAGAAGAGAAGGAAAAAGAGGAGAGGAAGAGAAAGAGGAAGAGGTGATGGAGGAGGAGGAAGTGAAGGAAAAAGAGAAAGAAAAAGAGGATAGGAGAGGAAGAAGTAGAAAGAGAAAGAGGAACAAATGAAGAAGGAGTAGGACGAGAAGTAGGAAGAGGAAGGAACGGAAGATGAAGAGAAGGAAAAAGAGGAGAGGAAGGAATAAGAAGAGAAAGAGGAAGGGGTGAAGAAGGAGGAGGAGAAGAGGAGGAGGAGGAAGAAAAGCAGGACGAAGAGGAGGAGGAGGAAGAGGAGGAAGAAGAGAGGGAGGAGGAGGAAGAGAAGGAGGAAGTGAAGGAGGAGGAGGAGGAGGACCTTAACTGAAAAAAAGAGATGAAGAACAAAGTTAACAGAGACAAATCTTGGTTATGTTAAAGACATCGAGTGTCAGCCTCTTGGGGTTGTAACCCCAACATGGAGGGAGATGTCTCTCTCCGACGTCGATTCAGGCACACTTAAAGCTATGTACGTTTTCACAACGAGCGTGTGTGTGTGTGTGTGTGTGTGTGTGTGTGTGTGTGTGTGTGTGTGTGTGTGTGTGTGTGTACGTACGGCTAAACCTGTGCATATAGTTTATGTGCGTACACATTTATGCAAATATCTATGAGCAAGGAAAAGATGAAATATGTTGCAAAGGCCCCGAAGAATAAAACAAAAAAATCTCGCGCATTCGAATAGTATACACACATTAATTTTGTATATATGCTTCCCAGTACGATCCGCGAAGACGAAGACAATGTCGACGACTAAACTTCTTTACCTAAATCAAAATTTATCTTCTTTAAAACCAAATTTTGCCGTTTTCAAAACGATTTATATTATTTTTGGTTCTCTTTAAGATTATTCTTTCTACTGCCACATGATTTTATTCAATTTACGGAAACTTTTTGTTCGATTTTGGAAAAGGAAGACGAAGTCAAGGTCGTTTCGTCTCGGTCGAACACTGCGAAGGCAGCCGATAAACCCAAGGAACACTGAATTTGATATATAGGATTGGATACTATTCATTGTGGACTCGACCAAGATCTTCCCGATAATAGATACTAAAGAGGAAATAGATTGATGTTTAACATGAAAAGCTAATACGGAAAAGGATGATAAATATCAAGATAGAGAAGACATTAAAAAAAAAGAGCAAGGAGAATTGAATATGACACGCAAACAGCAATAGAGGAATAAATAGGGCAAAAACGCAACAGATAATTCAAATTATTCTCGTATAAATTAGATAATTCGTGTTATTATGATATACCCGAAGAAGAACTAAAAAAAAAAAAAAGGGGGAAATATATTCCCAGAAAAAGGGAAATTCTCGAAAACAAATGACGAACGGCCATGAGAGAGAGAGAGAAAGAGAGAGAGATAGAGAGAGAGTGTTGCCTTATAAGGAAGAAAGAAGAATGATGGCTGACATCCAAATGTAAAAACATCAACATAAAGACGCAGGCACGCGCGCACGCGCACGCACCACGAGACGGGACAGTCCGAAAACAAGAAAATACAAAACACTAATGATGTTGATGTTGATGTACTGCAGTGCTTGATACATACAAAGTTGATGAACCATTGATTCATTAATGTAACTATATACAAATGACGCATACACACACGCAAGCGCGCGCGCACACACACACAATGATTCACCATCAAAGTATGTTTAAATCTTTCTTATGAAATTGAGGACTTTTATGGTATAATTCTGGCTGACGGAAAATTATTTAATTCAGTTAAAGAGAAGAAAGGGATGGCGATCTTTGTAGATTTTGTTCTGGTTTGCGCCAGAGAGCTTTATTCGAAGGGACATATGAGAGAGAGAGAGAGAGAGAGAGAGAGAGAGAGAGAGAGAGAGAGAGAGAGAGAGAGAGAGAGATAAAAAAAAGAGTACATAATTCAACCTAGACTGGTACGTTGAAGAAAATAGTCTCAATTTTCATTCCTACCAATGGATGTAGTATATACACTCCTAAAGACCATATTTTTCATTATTTGATAAAAAAAAAATATCATAATCTTACTTAATCGTTTGGTATATTTGCAATACCGGTACCTCATTTATTATAAAATTCTTCTATACTTAGTAAGATATTTCCGTGGCGAGTTTCACAAAGAAACAGCCACGATAATTTATACGGTACTTAAAATACTTATTCGAAGCTGACATATAAATACTGATATTACATAATTGCATGAGCTCAGAAAAAAAAACTCAAGCGATGCATCTTGATTGTGATTATTATAATGTTTATTGCTGCGATATGCAAACAATACGTCATTAGCGCCAAATTCGGTATAATTGAGTTTAATTTGCAAATTTAGCCAACAACTGAATAAATGTTAAAAGATTAAAAATCTCGCACCTGCATTATCACTGGACGTTATCGAAACCTATCTATTTGGAAATCTTAGCAAGTCCATTTGGTCAGTGACTGGTGTGTTTAAAAAAAAAAAAAAAAAAAAAAAAAAAAAAAAAAAAAAAAAAAAAAAAAAAAAAAAAAAAACCTGAAATGGTAGATATTTTAACAAAAATTATGTTTCTTTCAGGAATTACATGCAGGCCTCTTTAGGCATTTTGTAATAATAAAACACGAGATGTCTGTAACATTACTCAATATATATCTTCAAAAATGTATATTATCTACTTTATCAGGCGACTGTATATATTCATGTTTATGTTCGCACAAAAAAAATCTAGTTCTGAGACTGAATATAAATGTTCTATTAAGAACAAGAATGAACAAAATAACAGCTGTGAGAATGTTTCCCAATAACCAGTTTCCTCTCTCCTTTGAAATAGGTTAAGCAAGAGGTAGTACAGGCAAGGTCATCATACTAAGACAACAGGGCAGGACTCGCAGTAATGGGTTTAAATTGGACACATTTAGGTTTAAGAAGGAAGCAGGCAACAACTGGTTTACCAACAGCGGTTAACGAATGGAACAGACTTATTAACCATTTAGTTAACGCTGAAATAATTGGTTGTTTTAAAAGAAGTTAATGTAACTTTATGGATGGGGGTGATAGGTAATAATGGACATGGAACTACCTAGTGTAGGCCTTATGGTCTCCTGCAGCCTCCCCCATTCTTATGTACCCTCCTCTGCTGAAACAATTGTTCGTTTTAGGAGAAGCTTAGATAATTATATGGATGGGAATGATAGGTGATAATGAACATGGAACTTCCTAGTGTAGGCCTTATGGTCTTTTGCAGCCTCCTCACCATTCTTAGGTTCTTATGTATCCTCCCCTGCAATTTCACCTCAGGAGATCTGACAACCGTAAAATTTTTCTCTTCTCTTATTGTTATAAACTACTGACACAGACACGGCCCCACACTAGGAGAAGGTATATAACAGTCCTGTGTTTCTTCCCAGAAAGATCTATGAAGGTTCTGAGGACCGATGCCAGGCGCTGTGGGGCTGCGGGTTTTGAACCAATAAAAATTGGCTCCACACACACACACACACACACACACACACACACTAGGAGGAGGCATACATTTCTTCCTAGAAAGATCTAAGAAGAGCTGTGGGGCTGAGGGTTTTGAATCAATGTAACTTGACTACACACACACACATACACATACATACACACACACACACACA
>NC_134808.1:45071097-45073597 GCF_046742065.1 Oratosquilla oratoria
GAGTACATAAATCCTAAAACCCTTTACAGGGGAAGCTGAAAGGATAAAGGAAGATTATATTCCATCTACTTACCTATATACCAGAGACTTTATTTCCCTTTATAAGTATTATGATTAGCGATGGGACGATACGAAAATCTTTAATGATTCCGATACGAGACCCGATACTGTTCTAAGCTTCCGATTATTCCGATACGCGTCCGATTCCTATACCTTTTGATTATCATAATTCATGTTTATTTTTAGGCCCTGCGGTTGGTTTGGGATGCAAATATTGAACAAAGTGCATTTATTATTTATCGGAATCGAAGTTTAGAGCAACCTCAGGGTTTATATCGGAATAATAAAATTTCCTGCACTGTCCCATCACTAATTATGACGATAATAAATAAACATATAAAAACGACCAAAGAAGATGAGAAAGTCGTAAGTAAAAGGACAACTGTATAATAATAAGCGAACTGGAAACTCGACGCGAGTATACACCATCACGCTTGGCAACGTCAGTTGATAGCGAGCTTTCATGGCGAATGCAAAAAGGAATATAATGTATGCACGGACGATAATGGAACTGTACGGAGTATCCTAATGAAGACCAAATGGCCGTGGATCTTAATTAAGCAAATTGATGAAATTAGACTTGTCAAAACAAAAACAAATCAAGGCTAAGGACGATGATGATGAACAGCATGACATAATATAATGGAATGCTGAAACTGGAAGACCAAAATAGGATCTAAGTGACACGTCACATATTTTATATGAAAGAAATTAAGGAGACTTATGGTGTCTCGAACACAGTGTCAGAAATTGTATTAACGAAGAGAAACGTGCGAAGAATATTCGTCAAAAGAAACATTACATGAGGACGTTTCGTTTGATGAAACACAAATAAGTGAAACGTCGTATTAATAAATTATAAACGCTCTTCCTTCACATAAAGTGTTTCATTTGGTAGATTTGTCGGCAACTACCAATTACTTACAAAAATACTCATTACCACAAGCTTTCTGGAGGCAAGATAAATGAAGAAATGTGTATCAACCTGTACAAATAATAACTTCATAGATAACATGCACAAGACAAACAGCGTCAAGTGTCTAGTATATCAAGAAGAAGAACAAGAAGAAGAAAAACAGAACCAGGACAGAACATGGTTTAACTTATTGAAATTGCATTTGATGCAATAAAATTGTTAAATTAGGACAGTAAAAAGAATAGGAAGAGGACAAAGTGGAAGACGGAGAAGGAAGAGGAACAAGAGTGAAAATTGAAAAAAAAAATCACTGTAACGAACGAATTGACTAGTTTCTTATATGTATACACACACACACACACACACACACACACACCGAAGGCACTTTTCCCCATATAAGGGGGGGGGTGCCTGAATCAAAGCACCCATATCGCGAGCAAACAAAACGAATTCAATCACTTCCCAACTCGTAACAAACTATACTTGGTTCTTTGTAAGCATTAGTACACGCTTAGATTGGCTCCCTTTCACGCCTTCAGCACGAGGCTCTGTCTTCAGATGAATAAAATCGCCTGACATCAAGCAAAAATCTCTTCAGAGTTACATGGAGACGGAAAAGGTAAAGACCCGTTCTCAAAATGGCTCACATCATAATAAGAATAACATGCAAAAATAAATAAATACGTGGGTAGTTCCAAAAGTAATACCTAATTTTTTCACTCGTAACTCGAAAAGTTGAAAAGCTACGAAGATGAGAGTGACACCATTAAAACGAGCGGACATTTTCACTCCAGAATTCATTCCTCCACATGACCTACCCCTACCCCCCCCCCCCTTTCGCCAGCGATTAGCGAGGGCCTGTGCATGGCCGTCCGGAGCCAGGTTTGCCACTCACATCTCTGTCGCCACTCTGGAATCAATGAACCCATCTCTTAACAGTGCTGACGTTAAGTACCTCGACTCCGTAAACGTTCACCAAGCGTCCATGAATGTCGACTGGTTCCCCTTCTTCTGCGTTGAGGAATTCAATGACGCATCTCTGCTTCTGACGTACATCCATGACAGGGTTTACTTTATAAGACTGTCACACCGTCAATATTCGCAACAGAAAGATGAAATATTGAGTTTATGTGCGCAAAGGTTCAGTTATTATAACAACGCCATAAATAACCCCTACAGATTACTTGGTGCATAATGATAAAATAGGAGGCATTACTTTTGGAACTACCCTCGTAAATAAATAAATAAAGACAAAATTAAAAATGTAAATGAAAACCTTGTTGACATACCCATCCAGTCATACGGTACAACCGGTCTCCCAGAACAAAATGAAATAAAAACAAAAAGTAAAATAAACTAAAATGGATAAATAAATATGAAAATGAATGAATAGATAAATCACAATAGCAAGGACGACAAAAAGTCCACAAGAATGCATAGAAACACAACCACCAAGTAGGCATTCTTTCTTGTGGATATTTGACCAACCTTACTACTGTGATTTATCTATTCATTCTTCTGTTT
>NC_134808.1:45078597-45081097 GCF_046742065.1 Oratosquilla oratoria
AAGAGATGAAGACATGGAGGACCAAGATCCCGATAAATGGAATAGGGAAGAGCTGGAGAAAGAAGAGGAGGAGGAGGAGGAGGAGGAGGAGGAGGAGGAGGAGGAGGAAGACGAGGGGGAGGAAGAGGAGAAACATGAGAAGGAAAAGGAGGAGGAAGAAGAGGAGGGGAAGAAGAATAGGAGGAAGAGGAGAAACATGAGAAGGAAAAGGAGGAGGAAGAAGAGGAGGGGAAGAAGAATAGGAGGAAGAAGAAGTGGAGGAGGAGGAGGAGAAGGAAGAGGAAGAAGATGAGGAGCATGAGGAGAAAGAGATCGAGGAGGAGGAAGAAGAGGAGGGGAAGGAAGAAGAGGAGGAAGAGGAGGCTGAAGAATAAAAAATGGAAGAGGTGTCGAAGTGTGAAAAGGCGGAGTTGAGAGAGAGAGAGAGAGAGAGAGAGAGAGAGAGAGAGAGAGAGAGAGAGAGAGGGAGAGAGAATGAAAGGCAGGTCCCACCTGAATAAAATCGCCCGGCGACCAGCACAATCAAAACAGAACTCGAACAACATCACACTCAGAGGTCTTATTTATCCAAGACTCTGTTAAGAAGGGAACAAGCACATCGTGTGCAAAGAAGGAGGCGAAGTAGATGCATATGGGAAGGCTGCTGGAGGGCGTGTGGGCGGGAAGGGTGCACCCACGGACTCTTAGAGAACAACGAAGAATCATACAGGGTGGCCCTAAAGTCTGGACACACAGGAAACGTCATTATCTGTAACTAATTGACGTGGTCATGTGGAATTGTCTTTCCGTTGTCTCTTCGTCCATCAAGGCTTGGTTTCTCTTTCTGGGGTTTGCTAATGGAGATGTAATCGATGGAAATGATAAGATACAAGACACCTGGGGGAACGCCTGTGTGTCTAGACTTTAGGGCCACGCTGTATATTGCTCACTGCACACGTCTGATGAAGAGGAGCGAGCGCGGCTATGGTCTGTCGCGGCGTCTGTATGTCCCTTCGCCCCGCCCGCGCCCCGACCTTCGTCCCGTCGCTGCGGAAGAGACATCGCCCAGTGGAGCGATCTCACCCGACCACAATGAGGAGAAGGCCGAGTATGGCTATGTGGTGTCACGACGTTCCTGAACGGACGAAAGAGTATCTGGATGGAATTTAACCAGCGTTTCTGTCCTTGTGGATAATTTCAGGCCGCTCATGTGGAGTACGATGGGAACCAACGGAGGTGGAGGGCAAGAGGAGAGGCTGCAGCATCCGACAGAATCCGACAGAATCCGACAGAAGCTTCGAAGTTCCACAAGTCTTCTCCTGGTGATCAAGACCTTTTGTACCTTTAATGTGGCTGCCGCCAGACGATTTTATTAAACTGAAGGTCCCCCCCTTCCCCCCTGAAATCTCCTCTTCAGATCTCGGAAACCTGTACCATATCCCTCAATAAATGAATAAATAATTTAAATAGATAGATAGATAAATATTGAGGATTTGCGTGACTACCTGACAAATCTTCATACAAGAGATAATCCTCACGCTCATTCTCGTCCTTCTTCCACTGAGAGGCTCTGGAACACTCTTCCATATGGCGTCATTTCATCTACTTACGATCTGTTTTCTTTCAAGAATGGAACAGTGCTCTGGTCGACAGAATCCATTTTTTTTTTTTTTTTTTTGCTAAATCACCAATTCACTTCCCTCCCCCCCCCCCTCTCTCTCTCTCAATAACATATGCTTGACCTTTACGAGAGAATTCCTGCTGGCAAAAATCGCCCTGAGCTTAGACTAACACCAAAGGCTACGTCTGCGCAATATCGGAGACTGACATTTCTTTGACCTTTACATGGAAATGCCTGTCCCCCCAAAAAAAAAGAATACAATGAAATAAAATAGAAATAATAATACAATCTAGAGTAAAATTTTGCACCAAAGTGAGGATCTGAAACTTCGACAATGCACACACACACACACACACACACACACAATCGCACATATATATATATATATATATATATATATATATATATATATATATATAGACACACACACACACATTGTTGGAAATTATTTGTATGATTTTCGAGGACTTCCTCCGTTGTGACGTCATGTCGACTCGAATATTTTCAAATGTTGTGGACAGACTCTACTCACCGAGATTTCATAATACTTTTTTTTTCCTTCTCGTGAACATCTCTCACGTTGCAAAACCATTCATTGCTCACCTGAAAATAGAAAAACACATATTATTTTTTTTGTAATGGGCCTTCATTAAATATCACACGAGATCACACTTCCTCATACCAGTACAACCACACAGACTTATGTGTCAATACTCATATATGGACGCAAACTATGTATATAGGCACGCGAAAGTACAAGTGTGTGTGTGTGTATAATGTATATGTACACACGTACACACGTACACACACACACACACACACACACACACACACACACACACACACACACACACACACACACACACTCATGGAAAGGAGTGTATATAATACATTGGTGCA
>NC_134808.1:45091097-45093597 GCF_046742065.1 Oratosquilla oratoria
GCAGTAGAAGGAGATGAAGAAGAGAAAGAAGCAGAAGAAGAAGAAGAAGAAGAAGAAGAAGAAGAAGAAGAGAAAGAAGACGAAGAAGAAGTAGAAGAAAAGGAAACAGTACAAGAAGAAGAAGAGGCTGTATAAGAAGAAGAAGAAAAAGAAAAAGCAGAAGATGAAAAAGAGGAAGCAGAAGAATAAGAAGAAGAAGAAGAAGCAGAAGAAGAAAAAGAAGAGGCAAAAGAAGAAGATGAAGAAAAAGAAGAAGCAGAAGAAGATGAAAAAGAGGAAGCAGAAGAATAAGAATAAGAAGAAGAAGAAGCAGAAGAAGAAAAAGAAGAGGCAGAAGAAGAAGAAGAAGATAAAGAAAAAGAAGAAGCAGCAGAAGAAGAAAAAGAGTAATCAGAAGAAGAAGAAAAAGAGGAAGCAGAAGAAGAAGAAGAAGAAGAAGAAGAAGAAGAAGAAGAAGAAGAAGAGGAGGCAGAAGAAGAAGAGGAGGCAGAATAAGAAAAAGAAGAAGAAAAATAAAAAGGAAAAGCAGAAGAAGAAGAAAAAGTAGAAGAAGTCGCAGAGATGGTGCTGCAGCTTCTTCCCAGCTCTGAACCAAAACCAGAAGAAGAAGAAGAAGCGTGGATGAAAATCCAGGACAACCGCAATGGAACGCAGAACCAAGGCCATCCGTGAAAGCAGTTGACAGAACTCCCTCCTCCTCCCAGTAAATATTCGCTGACGATATGATTCATAACACAAAAGAAAGGGTAATTATAACCGTGGTGCAATTTGTGTGTATCATCTTTGATTATGCATACTTTTATGCATGTATACATTTTCATTTGGAAGTAGGTAGAAACAACTTTGCCAACCGTGTAGTTAATGAATGGAATAAACTTCCTGCACAGGTAGTGCAATGTAGTTCAGTTCGAAGCTTTAAGAATCATTTAGATAAACACCTAAGCAAGATGCTGTAATGATTATAATCTATTTTATATTATTTGTTTTTGTTTTGTTATCATTTGTCTGTCTGATTTTCATTTATTATTAGTTATATGTCTATACCTATGCATTTATTTATGTATTTTATTTGTTATTTACATTATTATAGTTTTTATTTATTATTTTATTATTATTATGATTTTTTTCGCATCCGACCTAGATATGGACCAATAGGTCTCCTGTCGGCATGCTCCGCCTTTGTAATCCTTTAAAAAGGGTAATTATAACCGTGGTGCAATTTGTGTGTATTATCTTTGATTATGCATACTTTTATGCATGTATACATAAATACGAATACTTAATACATGCATACGTGTATTACATATATACCTAATACCTGTACATCCATGATGATTAGTGGATTTTTCATTTCTTAAAAAGTTCAACAAGATCTTGACTAAGTCCTTGGATGAGGTACAAAAAAAAAAAAAAAAAAAAAAAAAAAAAAAAAAAAAATACTTTAGTGACACCCCTTTGGACCAGAGTCACGCATCATTCTATCCATGACTGGAGATTAATCTCCACACAAAGGAGATCGTTGGCTACTTTTTAATTTCTTCCATTCCTTCCATTCTGCTAGTACTCTCCTTAACTACCTCTTCAGCGCTATATTACCCCTAAGGATAGAAGCGCTGGTTACCAGCGACGAGATACCGAATCTCGATTACCTCGTTACATCTTGGCACACTTAATTATTTTCTTCTGGCTAAAGTCAGACGATTCTTCACTGTACAGAAGGAGCCCCCCCTTCCTCCCATACGTTGGGCTTTGCTATGCAGAAAGATCCTCTTTTTTACCTTATTCTGGCCACTCTCCCCCCTCCCCCCTAATGTGTGTGTGTGTGTGTGTGTGTGTGTGTGTGTGTGTGTGTGTGTGTGTGTGTGTGTGTGTGTGTGTGTGTATGTGTGTGCCAGCTTTAATAAAGATGCATTATGTTGCACCAATAAACTAAACTTGGGGTCAATAATAATTGGTCAATAAACTAAACAAAACAACTGTGTGTGTGTGTGTGTGTGTGTGTGTGTGTGTGTGTGTGTGTGTGTGTGTGTGTGTGTGTGTGTGTGTGTGTGTGTATTCACCTTGGTCTTTTGGATCACGTGTTGGATTCGTGATCGACAGCTATTTCCCTCCCGGAAGAGAGCTCAGAGCTCGTATGACCGATCTATGGGTAATGCTATGACCTTACACGCACACACACACACAACTCCCCGCCCACGAGAGTTGGAATAACGACTCGAAGCGCAGCGATACTGAAATAATTTCAGCCCTGGGCAGGATTCGAACCAGGTACCCCCGTCACCCCCGTGCTGACAGTCTGAGACTCTACCAGCCGCGCCACCGAGTCGTGTGTGTGTGTGTGTGTGTGTGTGTGTGTGTGTGTGTGTGTGTGTGTGTGTGTGTGTGTGTGTGTGTGTGCCCCCCATGCATACCCGGTGGCACTTTCCCTATCATTCGTGATGTCGCCAGGCGATTTTAATCATCTTAGTAGCAAAGGGTTAAAAAGTTACCTTCCTTAACC
>NC_134808.1:45101097-45106097 GCF_046742065.1 Oratosquilla oratoria
TGACGTCATGTCGTCATAACACAAAAGGACATGACGTCATGTCGACTCCGGCGACATTTTCGATATAATTCATATACTCAAACTTTGGTGCAAACTAACCTAGCTTTGTTCAAATTGTAACGTTGTTATTCTCATGCAAGATTTTAATGCTGGAAACTCCACATATTTGTTTCCATATTCAGCACCACACTAAGACGGTATTATAAATTGTATGTCTAGAAAAACGTTGTCAAAATGTAAATGATACATTATTATTCTTATTAAAATGGCTAAGACTCTTCATCAGCTGTTTTTATTCTGGCTAACTTCAGATATTTTATTCAACTGAGAGAGAAAATGGAGTCTAGGAACACAAAGTCTCTTCTCTTTCGATGAAAATGTCGTTCGAGTCGACGTGACGTCACGTCGTTTTTAGATTTCGGCTCAAAACAAGACGATGTGACGTCATTGATAAGCTCCGCCTCCCTGCACGTGAACAAACCTAGTATGCGTAGATTTTGAGGGAGACCTGGAACAGTTACTGAGAAATCAGCGTAGAAGGAAAGATCTTTGTGAGCTGAAAACAGTTGATTATTCCCTTCTCATAAAAAAATTAATGATGATAATAATAATATAATATAGATGATGATAATAATAGTAATGATAATAACAAAATAATATTGATAATAATGACAATAATGATAATAATGACATCAATAATTATGATATCAAGAATGATAAACAGTGACACAGCAACAGACCCAATCTCACGCACCAGACAACAGTCTAACGTTTCTTAACGGAGAGATCTATGGGAGGGTTCAGAGACCGTTGCCGTCTGTCAAGGGGCATCGGATTTCTTGTAGGATATTCCGGCGTCCAAAGAATAAATCATAATAATAATAATGATAATAATAATAATAATAATAATAATAATAATAATAATAATATAATACCAATAATAATCATATTAATAATAATAATAATAATAATAATAATAATAATAGAATAAAAATCCCGGACCAAAAAGCTGCTCCTTCTCCCCTTATTTCTCTCCACTTATTCTTTATATTCTTTTGTTTCTCGTTTTCCTTTCTCTCCGGCCTTCCTTCCCGCTCATTGTTCCCTCACCCGCGGTTCCTCCCCGTGTCCTCCTCCTCTGGTGCTGTGTTCCAACTCACGATCGTGCCCCGATCCTTTCTTTTTTACGACCTCCTATCGTGGCCAGCACCACAATCTTATCGCCTGATGCTCGCATGGCCGAATAGCGCATTTCCCAACTGTAGTAAGGATGGCGACCCTCCCCAGGTTCCCAACTGTAGTAAGGATGGCGACCCTCTAGTTCCCAACTGTAGTAAGGATGGCGACCCTCCCCAGGTTCCCAACTGTAGTAAGGATGGCGACCCTCTAGTTCCCAACTGTTGTAGGGATGGCGACCCTCCCCAGGTTCCCAACTGTAGTAAGGATGGCGACCCTCAAGTTCCTAACTGTAGTAAGGATGGCGACCCTAAAGTTCCCAACTGTTGTAGGGATGGCGACGCTCCCTAGGTTCCCAACTGTAATAGGGATGGCGACTCTCCCCAGGTTCCCAACTGTAGTAGGGATGGTGACCCTCAGGTTCCCAACTGTAGTAGGGATGGCGACACCCAGGTTCCCAACTGTAGTAGGGATGGCGACCCTCAACTTCCCAACTGTAGTAAGGATGGCGACCCCAGGTTTCCAACTGTAGTATGGATGGCGACCCTCAAGTTCCCAACTGTAGTAGGGATGGCGACCCTAAGGCAAGTAAATTCAGTTCGGTCAAGTCATTAGGGTTAAATTGGGTCTCGTTATACCTATGTCCTGTAATCCAAGATAAAATTAAACGCAAAATCGAATAAACACATTTTAAAAACCAAGTAACACACCAGTATTGAAGTAAATAACACTTATAAGTCGACTAGGTTAAGTGTGCGTTAGGTTAGGCTAATTTAGGTTAAAATATCCTCATCAAGGGTAAAATTTCACGGGGACTTGAATGGTTATATTATCAACTTCGAGTTTCTGACCCATCTTGTGATAACGCGATAAAAATACAACAATCCGCGCGTGAGGTCGCCATCCCTACTACAGTTGGGTAAATCACGACCGGGTACCTTACCACTACATCAGCAAGCTCCGTGTGTGTGTGTATATGTTTGTGCGTGCGTGTGTGTGTGTGTGTGTGTGTGTGTGTGTGTGTGTGTGTGTGTGTGTGCGTGTATGTGTGTGTACCTACTTTCTCAAAACTCCCCCGAAACTCGACCTAAGAAAAAAGAAGTTCGATTTCAAATGAAAAACGGAATAGAAAAAAGAAAAGAAAAAGAAAAAGAAGAAGTTGCCCGAACGGGACATGAAGCTTGTAGTCTTCTCCAAACGACGTCTTATCTAGAGATCAAGCGGTCGTAATGTGCATCCTTCGTAGGGCTTGTATCCTTCATAAAGCCCTCAACCCTCAGCCTTTCTTTTCTTCCCACGTGTTTTGAGTTAATTTCCTCTCTTATGTGAACCCCATGTTCCCAACTGTAGTTAAAAGAAGGATGTTTTCATCCCTACCCAAGTAAAATACCACAGTATGTGGGTATTTAATGAACAAATTTTATATAAACCATAAATCCATTCCAAGTAAAATACCACCGTATGTGGGTATTAAATGAACAAATCTTATATAAACCATAAATACATTCCAAGTAAACTACCCCATACGTGGGTATTTACTGAACAAATATTATATAAATCACAAATTCATCCCGAAAAAACAATGATCACTACTTGAGATGCACCAAATGTGGCGAGAGATCAAAGCGAGACCTTCGCACCCGTTTTCTCTCACTGTTCGGGCAACTGTAACGTTAATCAGTACTTGTATCCGAGAGACAACTACTTACATCTCTACAAGTCCTGGTGCCATATAAAAATGCAATTTCGAGGATCTGGCCACGTGTGGCCAAAATGTTCCCGACCCCTAATGCATACCGTGATTGTGTAGTTCAGCATTAATGACCCATTTCAGGACCGGTCTGTCACCCTGGTGGCTTAATCCGGTTTGGTAAGGTTGTATGTATGGGGAAAAGTGCATAGTGATGTTTATTTGGTATGTTGGTATGACTGCGGTTGTGAATGAAGTCTGAGATCAGTGTAATAAGCTCGATCATGTTGATTAGGTGCTAACATATATCATGTCACATATGCGACACCGTAATCAAGACATAATAAAAACGCTTGGCGCCAGTAAAGTTAAAACTGCAAAAGACGACGCTAACATCGAGTGGGTTAAACGACATAGGTCTTAGCCCTTTGCATACCAATGGAGTTTAACTCTGCTGAATAAAGTACCCTGGTCATCCCAGCTAAAATAAATACATTTTACGATACCAAGCCTCCACAGATTATTTGTCTGTTTTTTTATTATTATTATTATTATTATTTGCTTCATTATCGTTTATTATTAGTTATCTGTCAATTTATTATTATTATTTACCTGTTTGTTTATTATTTAACTTTACCTATTTATTTTATTATTATTTATATTATTATAATTTTTATTTATCTATTTATCATTATAATTTTTTCGCATCCGACCTAGTTATGGACCAAAAGGTCTCCTGTCGGCATGCTCCTCCTTTGTAATCCTTTGTCTTCCCTTCTGCTGAATAAAGCTAGAAAGTCTCGGACAGAATACTCACTACCCTCCCGGATATCGTCCACCACCACATCAGGGTCTAATACCCCCAACTCGACCACCACCCCCGCGATCACCAAAACCCTCCACCTTATCCTCCCCAGACCCCCAGACCCCCCCAGACTCCCACCAGAAACAAAACCAGAATCACCATCCTGGCGCCGAACGCTGCCTGGGGCCATGTTGCCCGTAAAGTACCGGCTCGCCTCCTGTGTTGATCTCCTCCAATGTCTCCTCCTATCCTCGGTTACATGTCTCCCAAACGACCCACTCTCCAGTCTTCATCTGTGTCTCCTATCCCAAGACCCCATTCCCGTATCCCAAAGAGTCTCCTATGCAAGTTGGTCTCCTCCAATGTCTCCTCCTATCCTCTGTTACATGTCTCCCAAACGACCCGCTCTCCAGTCTTCATCTGTGTCTCCTATCCCAAGACCCCATTCCCGTATCCCAAAGAGTCTCCTACGCAAGTTGGTCTCCTCCTATCCTTTGTTACATGTCTCCCAAACGACCCGCTCTCCAGTCTTCATCTATGTCTCCTATTCCAGGACCCTATTCCCATATCTCACAGAGTTTCCTACGCAATTTGGTCTCCACCAATGTCTCCTTTGTTACATGTCTCCCAAACGACCCGCTCTCCAGTCTTCATCTATGTCTCCTATTCCAGGACCCTATTCCCATATCTCACAGAGTTTCCTACGCAATTTGGTCTCCACCAATGTCTCCTCCTATCCTCTGTTACATGTCTCCCAAACGACCCGATCTCCAGTCTTCATCTGTGTCTCCTATCCTAAGACCCCATTCCCGTATTTCACAGAGTCTCCTACGCAAGTTGGTCTCCTCCAATGTCTCCTCCTATCCTCTGTTACATGTCTCCCAAACGACCCGCTCTCCAGTCTTCATCTGTGTCTCCTATCCCCATTCCCGTATCCCACAGGATCTCCTACGCAAGTTGGTCTCCTCGTTTCTCCTATACTTTCCCCATTTTGGACCACTCCTCTATCTCCACCTCACCCTTCCCTTCCCCTCTGGGATGTCTCCCTGTGATTCGACGTACATTCTGGTCTCCTACCCCCCATCCCCTGCAACCTTAGCCTTCCACACAACCTGTTCTCCTCGTCTTCTTTTCACTCTCTGTGTTGGCCTTCCTCTCTCTCTCTCTCTCCATGTCTCCACTTTCACTTCTTTGGGATTATATCTAAATCTCCTACACAGCTGGTTCTCCGCGGGAGATGTCTCCACGGAGACGCCGGATCGTTCAGTCTCCAGAAAGGTCTCCTGAAATATCTCCTAACCCTCTTTCCCTCTCCTCCTCCTACACAGC
>NC_134808.1:45108597-45128597 GCF_046742065.1 Oratosquilla oratoria
GATTTTTTATAAACCCAAAAATCCCATTTTTAATCCACAATTTTTCTTCAGTTTCTTTTTTTTTTTACGAAAATTTCTTGAAGAAATAACTAAAATGGAAAGGAAAAGCAAATTAGGGACGGGAAAGGAGTGGAGGGGAAAGTGGAGCGGGAAGTGGCGGGGAAAGTGGAGGGAGAAGTCGATGGGGTAAGTGGATTTGGAAGTGGATGTGGAAGTGGATGTGGAGGGGGAAGTGGAAGTGGATGTGGAAGTGGAGGGGAAAGTGGAGGGGGAAGTGGAGGGGAAAGTGGAGGGAGAAGTCGATGGGGTAAGTGGATGTGGAAGTGGAGGGGGAAGTGGATGTGGAGGTGGAGGGGGAAGTGGAAGTGAAGGAGGGGTAATGGAAGTGGAGCGGGGAAGTGGATGTGGAATTGGAGGTGGAAGTGGAAGAGTGGAAGGGAAGGGGGAGCGGGTACGTCAGTCATGAAAAATGGAGGAAGGAGAGAAAGTTTGAGAAAATTGTTTCGATTTGAGGAGTTATGGAGGCAATGGGAGGGGGTGGGGGGAAGGGAGATGGCGGGGAGGGAGAGGGCGGGGAGAAGGGGAGAAGGCGGGGAGAGGGGGAGGTGGGGGAGAAGGCGGGGAGAGGGGGAGAAGGTGGGGGAAAAGGCGGGAGAGGGGGAGAAGGTGGGGGGAGAGGGCAGTACAACCTAACAGCAGACCTCAAATACTATAGTGTATAATTTTTATTTTCTAAATATTTTTAATTTTGAATAAACGTATTTTTCAAATCAGATTTATTATTATCATTATCATTATCATTATTATTATTATTTTTTTTTTTTTTGCTATCCATGGCTGAGCGGGTCAGGGCGTCGTTACTTCAGGCGAAGGTCGAGGGGATGGCGGTTCGAATCCTGCCATCGGCGCAGTTGGACCAAGGGCATGGTTCATTAAAATCCACGCTACAAAGTCCTTTGTGAGGGGCACCGTCCTAGCCTCCCGATAGGGGGGAGGGGGAGAGTTTGTGACGTTAAACCATATCATCATAATAGATTACCCATATACATGGTAACTGCCCGTTACGATAGAAACGCTGGTAAACTACAAACCACAACAATAACAACAACACCGTCCCAATTTCAGAATACGCCTTACCACTTAAAACTACAACTACCAGCGGCCATTGTTAAAACTACCATTACATCTACAATTACACCTACACTGATTATGCCCTACAGTGCAATTTAACTATACCTATGCATTTATTTATTTTCTTATTATTATCTATGTTATTATAATTTTCATTTTATTTTATTTTATTTTATTTCATTTTATCATTATCATGTCCTACACTGCTTATTATCTAACTATACCTATGCATTTATTTATTTTTATTATTATTTATATTATTATAATTTTTATGTTATTTTATTTTATTTTCTATCGCTATTATATTTTTTTCGCATCCGACCTAGTTATGGACCAAAAGGTCTCCTGTCTTCATGCTCCACCTTTGTAATCAAATCATAACAAGTACAATTAACCCACTCACTCCTACTATCGCCTGGCTGTCGTCAGGCGATTTTATTCAACCAGAGACTATCCATGGACTATCCTCGGCGTCACAACGTAGGTGACCTCAAAACAGATTTAAAAAACAAACAAACAAACATCCACTGGCGATATTTCACAGCTTCACGTGTATTAAGATCCTGACTTTAAGAGTGAATAAAATCATATTATGTCGACCAGAAAAAATACATAAAGTCCGTCATCATAAACTAAAAATAGTCGAAATAGTCCTTACAGGCAATTCCCTACTTAATAAAATCACCTGGCGATAGACAGCAACATACCTACCAACAACGCCGTTTTTTAAAAAGATTTCACACTTTCACTAGGCAAAAAGCAAAGAGGTGGTTCGCTCCCTCATTTTCCTGAATAAAATCGCCTGCCGACACCCAAAGCACAGGACATCACTGCAAAGGGGTGACTCAAATCTAAACCCTCCGTTTTCTATTCCACAGAAAACGGGAGGTGTAAGGCAGCGTCTCCTCTATCAATAACATCAACACTGATATCCCATCGCCGTATAAACACACGTCGAGGAACAGCTGTGGAGCTTCAAGTGGGACTCCAAATATATCTTCTTCTTGATGGGCATCAACTTGAGGATCGGCCCTGCGAGGTGCTTAGTGTGGCATGCGTGTGTACGTGTGTGCGTGTGTGTGTGTGTGTGTGTGTGTGTGTGTGTGTGTGTGTGTGTGTGTGTGTGTGTGTGTGTGTGTGTGTTGTGTGTGTGTGTGTGTTGTGTTTGTGTGTGTGTGTGTGAGAGAGAGAGAGAGAGAGAGAGAGAGAGAGAGAGAGAGAGAGGAGAGAGAGAGAGAGAGAGAGAGAGAGAGAGAGAGAGAGAGAGAGAGAGAGAGAGAGAGAGAGAGAGAGAGAGAGAGAGCGTGTGTGTGTGGTGTGTGTCTATTTGTGGTGCATGTGTGTGTGTATGAAAGAAATATGAAGAGAGAGAGAGATAGAGAGAGAGAGAGAGAGAGAGAGAGAGAGAGAGAGGTGAGAGAGAGAGAGAGAGATATAGAGAGAGGAGAGAGAGAGAGAGAGAGAGAGAGAGAGAGAGAGAGAGAGAGAGAGAGAGAGAAAGAGAGAGAGATAGAGAGAGAAAGAGGGGGAGAGAGAGATGAGAAAGAGATTGATTATAAGCACCGGTTATTGCTTACAAAATACCTCTATTCTTTCTACTACTTTCTATATCTAGTTCCGTGAATCTATACATCATCTGTGGCCACGAAGGCTATAATTCAGTCAACGTTAATGATCATGAAAGAGTTAATCAACACATCTTCAAAAAAAAAAAAAAAAAAAAAAAAAAAAATCTGTTATAATGGAGGGTGTTCGCTGGCGGAGGTCAAGGAGTAGGCAGTTCGAGTCTTGCCGCGAGCGAGTTGGACAAAGGGGATGGTTCATTGAATTAAATGCTACAAAGTCCTCTGTAAGGGGCACCGTCTTTGCCTCCTGATGGGGGAAGTTCGTAACATTAAACTAAATCGGTTATGTTGGCAGCCGCGATATTACCTCCCAATGCGCCGGAATCTAACTGTTTGGAAAACTAAATTAATAATAATAATAATAGTAATAATGATAATAATAATAATAATAATAATAATAATAATAATAATCATAATAATAATAATAAAAATGATAATAATAATACTAATGATAATAATAATGATAATGATAATGAAAATAAATAGAATATAAATAATAATAATAATAATGATAATAATAATAATAGTAATATTAATAGTAATGATATTACCAAAACTAAATAAAAAAGAAATAATAATAATAAAACTAAAAACTAAAATAATAAAAATAATAATAATAATAATGATAATAATAATAATATTACCAAAACTAAAAATAATAAAAATGATAATAATAATAATGATAATCAATATTAACTTGATAAATCGACTCCAAAGAGTTTCGTCTCGCAGACTTCCTTTCTCCTAAGTCTTCCTCTCAAAAAACAAATCTATTTCTATTTTCCATCAATTTCATTTCTATTTTCCGTTTTGTTAGGTATTAATCTATACCCTGCCTATGTGTAGTTAGCGTCCATGTCTCCATTTTGCAAACTTGACACAAGACCATACGTTATGTTTCTCTGTTACATCTATACATTTAGTCAAGTTGTAATGGAGTTACAACAACGTTATTCAGATGAAGACAACACTTTTCTAGACTAACAATATCTCCTCGTCAAATCGTCTGCAAGTTAAGGTAGTCCAACTAGAAATGGTGGTTTCAATCTTGAAAGAAGAAGAAGAGAAGATGAAGATGAGGAAGAAGATGAAGAAGAAGAAAATGAAGAAAAAGAAGAAGAAGAGGAAGAAGAAGAAGGAAGAGAAAGAAGAAAGAGAAGGAGGAGGAAGAAGAAGACGAAGAAGAAGAAGAAGAAGAAGAAGAAGAAAGAAGGAGAAGAAGAAGAAAGAAGAAGAAGAAGAAGAAAGAAGGAGAAGAAAGAAGAAGGAGGAGAAGAAAGAAGAAGAAGAAGAAGAACAAAAAAGAAGACGAAGAAGAAAAAGGAGAAGAAAAAGAAGAAGAAGAAAGGGAAGAAAAAGAAGAAGAAGAAGAAGAAGAAGAAGAAGAAGAAGAAACGCAAGCCTATTTCCAGAAACTCAAAATCGATCGTGAATCTCAGGACGATGTGGATGGTGTGGTCCTTGGTGGCATCCCCCACAGGGTTCTTCCACTTCCACCAACACATTCCGAATCAACTCCCGCCTCAAAATGTGGTTCTCCACTTTCCAAATCAATCGCAATTTGTCTCAAATTCTCCAAATTAGAAAACGGCTCGTACGTAGCCCTTTGTGATGTTTTTAATTGACAAAAGAGAAATATTCTGTTAATAAAAGACGGAGATATATATATCATTCCCAAAATGTGCATGCACTGATAGAGAATGGGATCCTGCGATTTCCAGTCTTCAAGAGGCCAAACTTGAAGACCACCGGACGAGACCCGTACATCAACTTAAGAGATGTTACGATTATATAGAATTAAAATATGTGCACTCTTAAATGCTTTTTCCCTCGAGTTGGGCAGAATATAAAGTAGCAATTAGTGAGTCAAGTTAGTTAAGTTTGCCCGTAAATACTCGTTATCTGTCAAGAGAGCAGCTAACTCGCTCCAGGCGGATTTGGAACAAGCACTTTCCTCTGTTTCATGAGCTCAGTGAGTTTGGGTGACTACCCTCAAGTCTTCACTTCCGTGTTCCAAAGTCTTATTATTGTAAAATTACACATTTACTTGCCTTATGCAGTGAATGTAAATTAAATGGAGCTTAAGACATATTCATTGCAACCAAGCAAAAAAAAAAAAAAAAAAAAAAAAAAAAAATATATATATATATATATATATATATATATATATATATATATATATATATATATATCGTGTTAACAGAGTAGAACTCAAGTAAATTAAAACTGATCTAGATGAAGTGTTTTCTAGATAAATATACACGTAGAAATACCCTAGAAGGACAGAGCCCGTCTGGTTTTCTTTAATGGACATATTCAGATTAAATCTAAAATCTATGCAGAATACTTAGTATTCCTGGGTCAGTCTGATCTGGAAATCCCGTAACTTTCCTCTAAGCTTCCAAGGTGACCATCCCTTTCATAGGGGGCAAAAGGGCCTTTTGGTATATGCAAGTATATATGTATGTATGACTGTATGCATATATACACACACACACACACATATATATATATATATATATATATGTGTGTGTGTGTGTGTGTGTGTGTGTGTGTGTGTGTGTGTGTTTGTGTGTGTGTGTGTGTGTGTGTGTGTGTGTGTGTGTGTGTGTGTGTGTGTGTGTGTGTACCATCGTATCTTCCCGGAGAGATCAACGGCAGGACTCGACCCTATCAGCGAAACTCGAGAAAAGAAGACTTGAAAAAACTGACGAACTGTTAACCCTCTTGCTACGTTGAGGACCTTTATATATTTAATTTTGGCTGACGCCAGCCGATTTTGTTCGGTTTTGGATTCTAAATATTCGTATAGCTCCCATTCATTTTCCTCACAAATCCCACCCCGCCAAAAATAAATAAATAAATAAATTAATTAATAAAATAAATAAATGAATAAATAAATAAAATTAAAATAATATCAAATAAATGAAATAAAGCAATAATAATGATAATAATAATAATAATATAAAAGAAATAAAACAATAATAATGATATTAAATATAAATAATGATAATGATAATAACAATAATAATAATAATGAAATGCTGATGAAGAGAAACCTCTTATTACAAAGTCGACAATCATAATTACCTTATATTTGATATATCTTCGTAATATACTTCACTTACATCACTACTCTACATTATACAGAAATGTACAATTTCTAACAGCAGTCCATAACTCCCCTCCCCTAAATTCTTGCCCTGGGGGCTACCTAGGGGGGTCCCCATGGCCCCCAGTTTAAATACAACTGGTTTATTCTATTCTGGTTAACCCCAGGTGATTTTATTCAGCCGAGGGAAGAGCTTCGTAGTCAGTTGAAGAATTGTCACCCCAGAATCACCCCCAGAACGTCCACCTGAAAGATCATCACCCCTCCCAGAATAGCCCACCTGAAGCATTGTCACCCCAACCACAAACACCTGAAGAATCGTCACCCCATTTATGTTAGGTTAGGTTAGGTTAGGTTAGGTACGGTTAGGTGAGGTTAGGTAAGGTAAGGTGAGGTTTAGTTAGGAGAGGTGTGGTTAGGTTAGGTTAGGTAAGGTTATGTTAAGTTAGGTCAGGTTAGGTAAGGTGAGGTTAGGTTTGGTGAGGTTAAATTAGGTGAGGCTAGGCTAGGTTAGGTTAGGTAAGGTTAGGTGAGGTTATGTTAAGTTAGGTGAGGTTAGGTAAGGTGAGGTTAGGTTAAGTTTGGTGATGTTAGGTTAAGTTAGGTGAGGTTAGGTTAGGTAATGTTAGGTTAGGTAAGGTGACCTAAGTTTAGGTAAGGTGAGGTTAGGTTAGGTGAGGTGTGGTTAGGTTAGGTAAGAATAGGTAAGGTCATGTTAGGTCAGGTAAGGTTAGGTGAGGTTAGGTTAAGTGAGGTTAGGTTAGGTGAGGTTAGGTTAGGTTAGGTAAGGTAAGGTTAGGTGTGGTTTGGTAAGGTTAGGTAAGGTTAGGTTAGGTTAGGTGAGGTTAGGTTAGATTTGGTTAGGTTAGGTAAGATTAGGCTAGGTTAGGTTAGGTTAGGTAAGGTAAGGTTAGGTTTGGTTAGGTTAGGTTCGGTAAGGTTACGTTAGGTTAGGTTAGGTCAGGTCAGGTTAGGTGAAGTTAGGTTAGGTTAGGTAAGGTTAGGTTAGGTAAGGTAATGTTAGGTAAGTTTAGGTAAGGTTATGTTAAGTTAGGTAATGTTAGGTTAGGTGAGGTGTGGTTAGGTTAGGTAATATCAGACCGGGATGTGCGTCGTTGGCAATCTTGTCTGAGATGCCAAAGAACGCCAGATAGTTTTACTCGTTGTTTATATCTGCGGTCTAAGTGGACTTCGCCGCGTATAATTACGATGTCCTTTTTTATTATCTTCTTTTTTTCGGAAAGTTGTGAGTAAACTCGTGCCAGGCATTTTTTTTAAATTAATCTTTATCTTCATCATAAACTGTGGAAAAACTGTTCAGCATCCCCTTAAGGCACCTGTACAAACATACAAACTAATTAACCTGAAGTGATTTTCCAGGCTCTAATAACATAATCTAATAATGCTTGTTGGTCGAGCCCGTTAGAGCGTCGCTACCTGCGGCGGAGGTCAACGTGAAGTCAGTTCGAACCGTGCCGCCAGCGAGTTGGACCAAGGGCATGGTTCATCAAATTCCACGCTACAAAGTCCTCTGTAAGGGGCACCGTCCTAGTCTCCTGATAGGGGGGATTTTCGCGAGGTTAAAGTGAACCCACAATGCATTTCAATGCAGCTTAACTACAAGTATATTAGGTGTACCAAAGACTTGGGGAACATAAAGATTAAAAAAGAGTTCATCAATATTTACTTTAAAGAAATTTCTAGCGTCCCATGACGAAGCCTCCTCTCTCTTTCTCTCTCTCTCTCTCTTTCTCTCTCTCAGCCCCACCTCCTTTATCATTCCAGCCACCTCTGCTCACCAAGCCACCAAAAGCCGCCACGACCATCACCAGAGCCGCCATATCCACAGCCACCAACCAGGACTGCCAGACCCCACCAGGACCGAAGGAGGAGGAGGAGGAGGAGGAGGAGGAGGAGGAGGAGGAGAATGAGGAAGAGTAGAAGGAAGTGGAGGAGGAGGAGAAGGAGGAGAAGGAAGAGGAGAGAAAGAGGAGGAGGAGAAGGAAGAGGAGGAGGAGAAGGAAAGAAGGAGGAGGGGGAGAAGGGAAGAAGAGGAGGAGGAGGTGGAGGAGAAGGAGGAGAAGAAAGAGAAGAAGAAAGAGGAGAAGGAGGAGGAAGAAGAGGAGAGAAACAGGAGGAGAAGAAGGAAATAAGGAGGAGGAGGAGGAGCAAAAGGAGGAGTAGAAAGAGAAGAAGAAAGAGGAGAAGGCGGAGGAAGAGGAGGAAGAGGAGAAGAAGAAGGAGGAGGAGGAGGAGGAGGAGGACCCAGAACCTAACCAGCATCACTCTCCTCCCTCCCTCCTTGGTCCACCATCTCCTGTTTGCAGCCTCCGCCGGGTTCTCCTCCCCTCCTCCTCCTCCCTTCCTCCCTCCTCCTCCTTCTTCCTCCAGTCAGCCCCGAGAGCAATCTACATAATGCAATCCTAGCAAGTCCAAATTGGAGAGCTTATCTGTGTCATCACCTCCACCCTTCTCCTCCTCCTCCTTCCTCTTCCTACTCCATTCCTCCTCCTCCTTCTTTTTCTCTTCCTCCTTTTCCTCCTCCATTCCTCCTTCTCCTCATACTTTCCTTCCTACTCCTCCTCCTTCCTTTCCTTCCCTCTTCCCATTTTCTATGCAGGTATATTTCCCCCACCACCTTCTCCTTCTTACCTCCTACTCCTCCTTCCTCTCCTCCTCCTTTCTTCCCTCTCCTCTCCTCCTCCTCCTTCCTCTCCTCCTCCTCCTCCTTCCTTCCCTTCCCTCTTCCCGTTTTCTATGCAGGTGTATTTCCCCCCACCACCACCTCCATCTTCTACAGTTCCGAGACCTTTTGGTCCTTACAGGAGTGTGGTGGATTAATTATTGCATTTTTTCTTTCTTTTTCTTTATATTTTTCTTTCTTTTTCGACCCTTACGTACTTGATGGCTCTTTTCTTTGATGAGTGACTGTCGCCAGGTGATTTTATTCATCTCCGCGGCAAAATCTCACGTCAAGAGAGTGAGATTGGTGGGGTCAGGTAAGGATCCTTTGACAAAAGTCTATACGAGAACAGGTCACTTCACTTCGAAAATAAGACTAACAATGTGACGTTATGAAGAGGATGTGTGTGTGTGTCTGTGTGTGAGTGTGTGTGTGTGTGTGTGTGTGTGTGTGTGTGTGTGTGTGTGTGTGTGTGTGTGTGTGTGTGTTCCGTTTCATTTCTGAAATAAACAGACCTGTTTTTGTTCGATCCCCTTCCATGCTACTAGGACTACTTGCACTATGTTCATCTGAAGATGGCCAAGATATTCGATTATGAAGTAAAAAAAATTAACTTATCTATTTATTTATCTGTTCATTATACTTTTTATGTTTCTCCGACGTAAAATATAATAAGTCCTGTAAACATTTCACCAAGATAAAATTACCAGTCTCGCTACGACTGTAGGTATTATTGTCTGCGTTAAGCTATTAAACAAACAAAAATAAATATAAGTGATTTATTGGGACTGACTCAGGCGCATTGACCACTCGAGACAGCAAGAAATATTTTCTTGTTTGTAAGAATAATTTATTTTTATCATGTACAGTCATCCATGTTTTAATTAAATTTTTTAAAAGATATATTTAAGTTCTATATCAGGGTAAAGTTGGAGTATGACAGTCTTATGTTGGTGCTGTCTTACGTTCATGAATGTCATACAAGAATTATTCATTTAACCATGGCGAAAATGTCCTTCACTATTACTGTTTTGTCAGTGAATTGTGATTCAATAAATAAGAATTTACAAGTATTATCCTAATAGAGAAGAAAAATATTTAAGATAAATAAGAGTATGCCAACGCTGCAGATTATTTTCAACATGCTTCACGTAGCAAGCGTTATGACGTCACGACGTTCGCTTCCTTGCATTTCGTACCTTGATTCAAATTATTAGCCCTAACCGTCCTATGAATGAATATTTATTATTTATGTAAACTTGTGTAATTGTTTCTGCGTATTATATTCTACCGTGTACTCTAATATTTTTTATACAATCTTTGCTAAGCTCAGGCAAGTGAGCTTTCTTTTAGATGCGGCTGAGGCTTGTGACTCGTTCTCTGTAATGACATTATGACACCGTTTTCTTCGTCATTGAGGCTCGGCAGTATACAATAATAATACTAGATACTCTGTGACTTTTTTCAACTATATGTTCCCATTCTGTAAATAATGACCATTATCTAAAGAACAAATGAACAACTTTTATTCGTGTTCATTATTAAAAGTGGGTGATTCTTATATATTTGTTTATATGGAGGTGTTCAGATCTCCAAGAACATGATGGATCTATCTACGTTTGATTTCAAGAACAACCGAGACGAAATATAGAAAAGGATTTTTTATTTTTTACTATATAAGGGAATCAGAGTGTGTTTGTTACTCTATTTCTAAATCGTTAAAGCCTTTACAGGAGTCGTCTCGACGGTGATAATCTGATTGTTAATCGTTTTATCTATGATAGCCTTTAATCTACAGAAACAATGAATATTCATACTAAAAATATTGAAAAAATGTCATAAACGGTTATTCTAATACTTCTGATATGTTAATCCCTATTAATAATGTGGGATTTCGACCGACATCATAAGGAATTTTGACCAATAGGATTTTAAATGTGGGATTTACCAAATTACCCACATACGTATATTAACCGACAAATTGAAATAGAAAAAAATAGAGAAAAAAATATTAAAACTTTATAAAAAAAAAAATAGATAAAATAATATATCCAATTCACATACATACGTGGTCACCTATCATATATCTACCCCCCACCATGCAATATCTACCCGTCTTGTAATATCTAACCCCTATCATGTAATATCTACCCCATATCATGCAATATCTACCCCTATTATGTAATATTTACCATATCATGTAATATCTACCCCCTATCATGTAATATCTACCCCTTATCATGCAATATCTACCCCCATCATGCAATATCTACCCCATATAATGTAATATCTAACCCCTATCAAGTAATATCTACCCCTATCATGTAATATCTCCCCCTATCATGTAATATCTACCCCTATCATATACAATCTACCCCCTATCATGTAACATCTACCCCTATCGTGTAATATCTACCCCTACCGTGTTATATCTACCCCTATCATGTAATATCTACCCCATACCATGTAATATCTATCCCTATCATGTAATATCTATCCCCTATCATGTAATATTTACCCCCTCATGTAAAATCTACCACCCTCCCCATCTATCCTTTGAGATGAAAATTATTTACTTCAAAATCACACTTCGGTTTGTCGCCAGACGATTTTATTAAGTCGAATTGAGAATTATCTGTTTAACGAGTAGATTAATCCATTTTGATTTAATCTTTCCACTCTCAGTAAGATCATAGATCAGTTCAAAAAAGGAAATGAATACATACAATCATGTACGAGAATCAATGACCACAAATGATCACTCTACAGGCTCGTTTCCTCTTAGTATAACAGCCTCCAGATGAATTCTTTCATTAACAGGCTCGACAGCGCAGTGGTACCATTCGCAACGGTTAACCCTGCTCTCCGAGTTTGATTCTCGCCCAGGGCTGGAATAATTTCAGCATTGCTGCACTGCGAGTCGGCACTCCAACTCTCATGTGCATTGTGTGTGTGTGTGTGTGTGTGTGTGTGTGTGTGTGTGTGTGTGTGTGTGTGTGTGTGTGTGTGTGTGTGTGTGTGTGTGTGTGTGTGCGTGTAAGGTCACAGCATTACCCATAGACCGGGCCATATATGAGCTCTAAGCTCTTACCCGGGAGGGTACAATAGCTATCGATCACGAGTTCAACACGTGATCCAAGGCCAATGTAGGGGGGTGAGGGCGGGAGGGAGGGAGTGAGGGTATCTTTATCTGCATCCCTATCATTAAGGGCTCTTTAGTGCAATTCGTCCTTAAACGTTCCTCTCCATCATCACTGATCATCATTCGCATTCCCCCTTCAATTACGCCTCCTCACCTTTCCCCAGCGCAGCGCAATGGCGACTGGAGATTTCAATCATGTGACGATAATTACAATAGCCAAGTGGCAGATAGAATGAGAAATAATTGTCGATGGAGTGGTGTAAATTCGTGCCATTGTGAAAAACAATACTAAAAATGAAATAAAATAAAACAAGTACATAAATAAATGTCTAATTATAATTGCAAGTGTAAAAAATCAACATCCAAAAACACGAAGATTTGTCCTTAACCGAAACGAGTCGCCTGGTCTTACCATAAAAACATCAAGGAAATCTAACATCCATTAGGAGACATACCAAATCTAACACGAAAAAATAAAAGCGAACTACAAACCTTCTACGAAAGGAATTAATTATCTACATTCTCATTCAACTCGGGACAAAGTTATGATAACATTATTCCCAAAATGGTAACTTTACAAATTCTCTCCGTCGGTGAGCATGGAGGGGGCGGGACCTACGAATGACGTCACATGACGTCATATCGCCCTGGCTGAGATCTAAGAGGAGACATGTCTACTCCCGAGAACATTAATAGATAAATAAACAAATAAAACACAATTTTGTATATAAATGGATATGTCTATATACTTAGGCTTTGCTTATACCTCACGACAATGTATGTACTGTACATCTTGACGAAGAAAAACATTTAGAGTCAAATTATTATTTGGTTATAGGTTTGTGTCCAAATATAAATAAATCAGTCATAGACCCGGCAAAGTTTCATTGAAAGTTTATCTAAAGACTGCCTTAACCCTCGGCTGAATAAAATCGCATAACGCCATCCACAACAAAAGTACAATAGTGAAAGTAACCAAACAAGTTGAGTTTAACCCAAATGCTGCAATGGAGTTTGCCTCAGCAAATCCAACTAAAACAAACACAAAAACACGTATAAAAATAAACGAATAAATGAATACATGATGAAATAAACGAATAAATGCTCATATATTATATACAAAGCCAGATACGTTAAAAAAAGAAAGACAAAAAGAAAGAAAGAAAAAAAAAACCGTTAGTCTTCTGGCAACATTCCCGCCATATCTCAGGCGTCGCTTAAACTTCGTTCAACACTTTTGTTCTTCAATTTAAAACAAAAACCTTCATTTCCTATATCCTTACCCACTTTTTTCTAGTACATATTTTTTCTTATCAACATATATCTACTTATCTATTTATTTATTTGTTTGTTTGTTTATCTACGAATTTATTTCTTGAAATTCCACCTTTGATTTAAATGCACTGTTGCCGACGGGCGATCCTCCATTTTTGGAATCAAGAATATCACTATGTCGATTTTATTTTACACGCGTCTCACTTTCACAGCGTATTTGATCTCGCTCATGACTTACATTTTATTCTTCTTTTATTTTTTCGTTTCAAGTCTCTTCATCCTTCTATATATAAATAGATATATACATATATTTCAGTTCAGATAAATTGTCTCCATGATACATTACAAAGGATTACAAAAGCGGAGCATGCCGACAGGAGGCCTTTTGGTCCATAACTAGGTCGGATGCGAAAAAACTATAATAATGATAAATAAACAAATAACTAAACGAAAATATATAATAATATAAATAATAATATATCAAATAAATGGGTAATTAAATAATAAACAAACAGGTAAATAGTAAATAATAATAAATTGACATATAACTAATAATAAATGTGAATCAAGCAAATAATAATAAACAAACGAATGATAATAAAACAAATAAACAAATAATATAAAAACAAATGTTCGTTTCGGTTCTTGAGAACCGGCTACCCCCCTTCTGGGGGAAAAGGGGGGATTAACCACCCCCCATCTCTAATCCTCCCTGAAGGAGTTAATCCGAATTGCTTAATCCCATTCGGCTTAATCCCTTTTATCCTATGAGCTTCCATCTGCTGAATAAAATAACTTTTATATCCTTCGAATGTTTTCTTTTTGCTAACACCTAAACCGCTTTATTCCCTTTAAGCCCTATTCACACTAGCGGTCTGAACCGCGCGGAAACCGCGGCGGTACCGCATAATCAAGGAAAAACTGCGCGGTTGTGTGTGAACACATCCATTGACTTACATTGTAATTGAACCGCCGCTGTTGAAACAACTGGTTCGACAAAATGACATTAGGAGCAGTTGACAAATATATATTTTATTACAAAATCTGCATGACAAAATATATGTCGTAAATATTAAAGTAAATTATATAAAGTTTACGGAGGACAAAAATGATGTAATAATAATAAAAGAGAGAGAGAGAGAGAGAGAGAGAGAGAGAGAGAGAGAGAGAGAGAGAGAGAGAGAGAGAGAGAGTCCTTTACTCTCTCTCTATGGATTCCATTTTGCCTGATACCATGCGATTTTATTCAACCCAGAGTGTGACGGGGCGGCGACCCATTACCGGGCGTTACCGCGGCACATGATTACAGTCAATAATCCTCCACCCCCCCTCACAAACCCCCACCCCACTCCCACCCCCGTCCCCTCCCCCTCCCCCCCATTCGGGAGCTGGGTCACAAGGTCACGGGGTCAAGAGGTCAGGCGAGTTAACTGGCCGCCTCTGTGGGACGGGCCGTGGGGTCCGCTCCTCGGGGGGGGAGGGGGAAAGGGGGGAGGAAGGGGGAAAGGATGGGGGAAGGGGGAGGAGGGAAAGGTGGGGGAGGGGGAAAGGGTGGGGGAGGGAGGAAGGGGAAAAGGGTGTGGGAGGGGAGGGGGAAGGGGGAAAGGGTGAAGGAGGGGGAGGGGGAAGAGGTGGAGGAAGGGGGAAGGGGTGGGGAGGGGGAGGGTGGAAGGAGGGGAGGGGGAAGGGGTCAGGGAGGGGGAAGGGTGAAAGGGTGGGAGGAGGGGGAAAGGGTGGGGGAGGGGTTTCCTCCACTTCGGGGGGAGGGGGGGTGCTGGCTCGCAACACTGTCCACCTCTGCCCTCAACGGTTCTTTTTCACGTATCCCCGTACTCTATGCATTGCTGTCTTTTACTCTCTCGGAGAAGACCTATTGTCAATGCTGAATAGGATAAATAGGTATATACGTAAATAGGTACATAAATAGGTATATAGTAAATAGGTACATAGGTAAATAGGTACATAAATAGGTAAATAGGTATATAAATGGGTAGAAATAGGTATATAGGTCAGGTATCCAATGGCGGCTACCACTGGATTTCGGTTTAGTGTCACGCCTCACGTTCCCACCCCAGGGGTCTAGGGCTCCCCAAGTTAAGGACCTATATATGTATATATGAATCATAAATACATACATACATATATATATACAGTATATATATATATATATATATATATATATATATATATATATATCAATGAATAATGAAAATGTATTGAGGGACAGGTTTTCTCCGAGAACAATTAAAAAAATAATAAATATGAATACTCGTATATAGATAAATATATCATAATAATAATACTAACAATATCATTTTGCAAGACTAAGCCAAACACCCATTCCTCTGGAAATACTAAACATTGACAATCTATTGAATAAAGACCTTATGACATGCCCACTTTCTATTTACTGATAAAAATCTGAGGAAACCCAGACCGAAATGCAATGTGATAACGTAGGATCACACAACCCAGCTAACAGGTACAACTTAAGGGGACTATCACACTGAGCTATTTTCCTCCAACATTCGATTAATCGGCGGTATCGCCAACCTCCAACACCTTTTCCGCCGTCAAATCACTGAGGCAAACTATTTTATTTCCTCAACAATTTACCTAGAATGTCATTTGATATGCTGAGGGAAAACTATTTTCCTCCAGCATATCTGCTCCAACTGTTGAAGGAAAAATTGCCCAGTGTGATAATGAAAACGGAATGTGAGGACTTGAGTGCTAGTGAGTCCTGACCTCAAATCGATGGGGATGACAGGTGGTAATGGACATGGAACTGCCTTGTGTAGGCCTTATGGTCTCTTGCAGTCTCCTTCAGTCTTTGTTCTTATGAGGAAACATTGCATTCGTGCCAAGAATAGGGATAACAGGTTATTAGGATTTAATGATAGTACGCTTACAAACAAAAGTGCAGAGGTAATCATTAAACTCTATCTGGCGATAGTTAGACCTATCCTTGACTATGCAGTAGTTTTGGTCTCCAATTGAATGGATATTAATGAACTTGAATTAGTATGAAGACTGGCTTAGGCACTTTAACTTGCTCTCTAGAAAGACGAAGAGTAGTTAACGAATGGAACAGACTTAGTAACTATGTAGTGAACCCTAAAATTATTGGTTATTTTAAGAAAAGATTAAATAATTTTATCAATGGGGATAATAGGAAGTAATGGACAAGGAACTGCCTAGTGTAGGCCTTATAGTCTCATGCAGTCTCCTTCATTCTTATGTTCTTAATAGAGGTATTCAAATGGGTTAAGGGTTTTAACAAGGGTTATACAGGCAAGGTCATCATATTAAGACAACAGGGCAAGATTTCAAGTAATGAATGACATATTGGACAAATTCAGGTTTAAGGTAAATAGGCAAAAACTGGTTTACCTATACAGTGGTTAACGAATGGAATAGACTTAGTAATCATACAGTGAACGCTGTTTATTTGTTTGTTAATTTGTTTATTATTTGTCTTTATTATTTGCTTGATTTTAATTTCTTCTTATTTATCTGTCAATTTATCATTATTTACTATTTACCTATTTGTATATCGTTTAACTATACCTATGCATTTATTTATTATATTTATTATTATTTATATTACTATAATTTTTATTTATCTATTTTTTATCGTTATTATATTTTTTCGCATCCGACCTAGTTATGGACCAAATGGTCTCTTGTCGGCATGCTCCACCTTTGTAATCCTTTGTAATCTATTGATTGTTTGAGAAGATAACTTTATGGATAGGGATGATAGATGGTAAGGGACATGGAACTACCTAGTGTAGGCCTTATGGCCTCTTACAGTCTCCTACATTCTTATGTTCTTATGAAAGGAAACCAGGTCTACCAGCATAATGCAAACTGATCACGTATGTTTTCATTATATTTCACTCCGTGTTTCATATACTTTCGTACAAAATCCGAGCTATACTTTTTGGACTGTACTCCCAGTCCGGACTCCAATTTCATCCAAATCAACCTCCTCTTCTTCTTCCTACTCCTTTCTTGTTTATATCTATTTGTTTCTTCCTCCAATTAATTTTTGAAAATTTCTTTACACTTAAAACCTTGTTGCTTTCTGCTCGCTTCACCTTACCTTAATATTTTCGCTAACTTTCTCCATTTCCTTCTTGAGTTTTCAATCAAGCCAATCTCTTTGTCCTTACCTGTAAAGACAAAAGGAGATTATTAGGGAAAAAATATATGATGATTTGGTTTAACGTTACAAACTCTTCCTATCAGGAGGCTAGAACGGTGCCCCTTAAAGACTCTGTAACGTAGAATTTAATGAGCCATGCCCTTGGTCCAACTCGCCGGTGGCAGGGTTCGAACCGTCATCACTTCGACCTTCGCCGCAAGTAGCGACGCCCTAACCCGCGCGGCCAGCGACCACAAAAACAAAAATAAATCTGATATAAAATTTTGTGCAACATAGAATTTGAACAAGAAAGACAAAAATGTATCCCAAAATAAATTCTAAAATTTCAGGTACTGAGCCCCTATTATCTTTATTTCTGTCTTATCAACCAGATTAAAAAAAGAAACGTTCACATTTGATTTCACATACGTGTTTCCAACAAGTTTGTAGTATGTCTGCACGCATGACTGCGACATGAATCTGACACAGATGTATACCAGCATGTGACAGAATCGATACAATCCAGCTGGGACCAAAAGCGAAGCATGCAGGGCCCAGATACGATCAACATGATGTCCAACAAAACCTAGACATCACAGTAGTGTCTCAAACATGCGGAGAGCTTGTTCGTTGTCAAGCTGCAAACATGACATCAACACATGTTCGAAAGCGTGTAAGGACACAAGGCAGACTAAGACTTGGAAAAGAAAACTCGGAAAGTCTTGGGGGACAAAGAATCTGTGATATTCGGCAACTGGTCGCTGAAACCACGCCCACAAACCGAGACGACAAGAAAGACAGAAAATGTTACAATCTGGCCCGACATACCTCCCCCCACCCCATCCCCCCAACGCACGCAAACAAGAGTCCAAAAGAGGCCTAAACACAACACAAGCCCCGAGTACACGCATCCAAACAAAAGGATATGAAAGAGCAGCAAGACACGACGCCTACGAAGACACGCGCTCTCGAAGCAAATAAGGGATAATGTTCAGCCACGCGCCACAAGAGGGGCAGCCAAGGTATGCAACGTCTGTCCACATTTCTTGAAAATATCCTCCCAGTCGACATGACGTCACGTCGTCTTCAAACGTCCTGGAGGCAGGGCGATATGACGTCACTGATAAGCCCCGCCTCCCTGCGCGTAGACAGACTTGGGAGCAGCAAGGTGTGGTGCTGCAGTCTACAGTAGATCTCTCTCTCTCTCTCTCTCTCTCTTTCTCTCCCTGTCTCTCTCTCTCTCTCGGGCAGAGCGACACCCCACCGAGTCCGGGCGCGCACTGGAGCGGAACCGAGGCGTCTGGTGCACAAGACTCGACGCCATGGCTGAACAACAGCGAGCCCCCCACCCCCACCCTCCCCAACCCTCTCTCTTTCTCTCTTTCTCTCTCTCCACGTAACCCCTTTCTTGGGTAGAGGATAGCGTTTCACACGAATAAAATTATCAGACGGCAGCCTGATTTATTTTTTGGAAATTAATGAAATAGTCTGGCGGCCTCAATTGACAGAAGTCCATAACCCACCTCACTCCCTCACTCTCGCCACCACCCACAGATGAATTAATTCAAATACAATAAATAGATGAATAAATATACAAGTAAGCGAATAAGTAAACAAATAAAAGAATTTCATAAAAAAACAAGTGAATGAGTAAATATATATATATATATATAAATATATATAAGTAAATAAGTAAGTAAATAAGTAAGTGAATAAATAAATAAACAAAAAGTATGTCAACTAAGCGAAGCGAGTTTAACTGTGTCACAGGCACCTCCTACTTCAGGTTAACAAAGTTTAAGCTAACTAAACTACCACTTACAGAGTTTTCTACGACACGAAGTCCCCCATGCTAGCTGCGGCCGAAGCCTTCAGGCCCTGCTTTCCCCAAACGCACATCACCATTACCACCACAATCACAACAATCTCACCCCCACCCTCCATCAACCTCCACCTCCACCACATTTTTTTCCGAATTAAAAAAAAAAAAAAAAAAAAAAAAAAAAAAAAAAATCACGAGAAATCGAGAACGATGAGGATGGTGACAGCAAACGATGATAGCCATCACCATAACCGCAATGGGACACAATTCCTCACATCCTATGAACCTATGGTAGATAAAAGAAAAATATTGTGTGACCGGCCATTAAGACCGCTCGCTCTCCAAACAAATGGCGGTACCTGGTATTTGGTATTCACACTGTTGTTCCTGTTATCGTTTAGATTTGCATCTCAATACTCTCCTGACGCTGCTTTTGGCTAAACAGCCTCATTAACACCATAACTGGAGTGGCACTCCAGGGGCGAGTTAGCCAAAGGACGTCCACAACGACGATGATGATGATAGTGATAGTGATAGTGATGATGAGAATAATGATAGTGATGACAACGACGACGACGACTCTGTATGACAGTGATGATGATGATGATGATGATGATGATGATGATGATGATGATGATGACGACGATGGTGATGATTATGATAGTGATGGCAACGACGACGACGGCGACAATGGTGATAGTGACGACAACAACGACGACGGCGACAGTGATGATAGCGATGATAATGATGGTGATATGAAGTTGAAGATCATGATAACAATAGTGATGATAATCTGATGATAGTGATGATGATGATATGGACATGATGATCAAGATAACGATGATGATGATGATGATGATAATGATGGTGATTATATGCAAATTATGATAATCATCATGATAACGATGGTAATAATGATGACAATGATGATGGTGATAATGATCATAACAACGATGGTGAGAACGATGATGATCATCATGATAACAATGATAGTGACGAAGACGATTACGATAACTATGAGGACGATAATAATGACAACGAAGCCCACGTTTGCGTTTTC
>NC_134808.1:45143597-45146097 GCF_046742065.1 Oratosquilla oratoria
TCTTGATACTAAACGAGCTCCATAAGAAAAACAAATCTCAGGCGTTTATATATACATAATACTGATTGCCTTTCGCCCTTATAAGCGGGGTGCCCCGTCAAAACACACACCCACATCATAAACAAAGTAAACTTGTTCAACCACCATTCCCGTCCCAGCGCCTTGGGAATAAAGTGCCCTCCCTCTCTCCCGCCACATGGGCTGGACCAAATGCAATGCAGCGAGGCAGAGCTCTTTCGCGGTAGGTCCTCCTGAGAGCTGAATTGGTTCATGGAAGAAGAAAAGGGTATTCAGTGACCTTATGTCTTATGTATAGACTCATATTGCTCTCTTCTTTTACGTGCTCGCTTCATTGTGGTGTTCACGTTATGCTCTTTGATCTAATTCGGTGGTTTTCAATATTTTTCGGTCCATTACTCCATTCTTCAATTGTCAACATTCGTATTATAGCTACCATTCATTTTTTTTCCCAAACCTCATCCCGCCAAAGAAGGTAAAAAAATAAACAAAATAAATTAACAATACATAAAAATAATAATAATGATAATAAATAATAATAATAATAATAATAATAATAATAACAATAATAATAACTATACCAATAATAATAATGAAATGTTGATGAAGAAAAACTGTGGGGGTAATCAATTAAAAAAAATCTTCTGTCAGAACTGAGCGAAGGAAGTTTTTCTTTATACTCATATTCCTCACACTATACAGCAGCCCATGGATCCCCTAAATTCCTGCCATAGCCGAGTTCCCTTATGGGTCCCCCGTGGTAACTTTGTGGGTTCCCGTGGTTACCTTCTGGGTCCCACATGGTTCCCTTGGGGGGGGTCCCCCGTGGTTCCTTAGGGGTCACCCATGGTTCCCTTGTGGGTCCTCCGTGGTTCCCTTGTGGGTCCCCTATAGTTCCCTTTGTGGGTCCCCCATGGTTCCCCTGTGGGTCCCCGTGGTTACCTTGTGGGTCCCCCATGGTTCCCTTTGTGGGTCCCCCATGGTTCCCCTGTGGATCCCCCGTGGTTTCCTTTGTGGGTACCCTATGGTTCCCCTGTGGGTCCCCCGTGGTTTCCTTTGTGGGTCCCCCATGGTTCCCTTGGGGGTCCCCCGTGGTTCCCTTGGGGATACCCCGTGGTTCCCTTGTGGGATTACTCGTGGTTCCCTTGGGGGGTCTCCCCTGGTTTCCTTGGGGTCCCCCGTGGTTCTCTTGGAGGTCCCCCGTGGTTCCCTTGGAGGTTCCCCCGTGGTTCCCTGGGGGGGGTCCCCCGTAGTTCTCTTGGGGGGTCCCCCGTGGTTCCCTAGAGGGTCCATCGTGATTCCCTTGGGGGTCCACCATGGTTCCCAAGGGGGTCCTCCGTTGTTCCCTCGGGGGGGGGGGGTGTCCCACATGATTTCCTTTAGGGTCCCCCATGGTTCACTTGGGGGTCCCCCGTGGTTCCCTTGGGGGTTCCCCGTGGTCCCCAGGGTGAGAACCTAGAGAGAATCTAGTTCCTTGCATCTCCCTTTTGACTTCTTCCTTACTCCCTTTCACCATGTACTAGAACTTGTACCTCTTCCTTGCTTGCTACATGTTTAACCGTGGACTTCTCTATGTGTATGTGTATATGATTCACCATGGTCTTGGATCACGTGCTGCGCTCATGACCATTAGTTATTACCCATCTGGATGAGAGTTCAGAGCTTATATATGGCCAGATCTATGGGTAATATTGTGGGCTTACATACACACACACGCGCGTGCACGCGCAGTGCAATGATGCTTTTCAGTACTGAACGGGGACCGAACTCAGGACCGTTTAGTTAGTAGTCCACGAGTGTGTATGTATTCGTGCATGTGTATTTAAACACTCACGTATCCATATATGTATTCTTCTCTTTATTTTCTTGTACCACAATTCTCCACAGACTCTTCCTTTCCTGCTTTCCATGAGGCACATTTCATTTCAGCTGCCTCCTTGGGATTCTATTCACCTCACATTCAGATTTCTTTTTATACGATAGATTCTCTCATTCAATCTTTCCATTTCGTCTCCTACACCTCGACCTCCTCTTCCTCCTCCTCTTCCTCCTCCTCCTCCCTCGTTCCTCCTCCTCGTAGTCTTGAGCTCCGTACGGAACAAGGACCGCCATTGAGTCCACTACTCTATGTACAATATTATTCTTTTTTACGAGTTTGCATTCCGTCACTGTTTGTTTTCGTAATTACATTTTATCTTCCTCGAATTTCTCTTTCTGATAATTTGGCCCTGGTAACCTGAAACACATGGCAAGACCCAAGGGGGCTCTCCCTGTCATTACACATTCATCTTTTACTGCAGGATTCGAACAATACGCTCAACCACCTTGTGCACCAATTAGTAAAGTTGCTTTTCTCCTTTAACGAGCTTCTCCGTATGAGGTAAAAGATCACAAAGGATTACAAAGGAGGGGCATGACGACAGGAGACCTTTTGGTCCATAACTAGGTCGGATGCGAAAAAATTATAATAATGATAAATAGA
>NC_134808.1:45156097-45158597 GCF_046742065.1 Oratosquilla oratoria
ATAAACATGCCAATAAATTAGTTGGAGAGACTTTTAACTTATTAAGATCAATGAAAGTGGCTTTCGACTACATGGATGAAGAAATGGTAAAGAAAATATTTGTTGCACTGATTAGACCTAAATTGGAGTATGCTGTGACACTATGGGCACCTAGTACCAAAAAGAAGAAAAAAAACAACAAAGAAATCAGAAAGAATTCAAACAGCAGCGACAAAATGGCACCTACACTCTCAGATTTGACACACAAAGACTGGATAGATTACATCTATCAACACTGGAACAGAGAAGAGAAAGAGGTGATTTGGTGACCATTTACAGAATTATGAAAGGGATGGAAGTTCTTGATAGAGAGGACTTATTAAAATGGGACAGAAGAGAAACAAGAGGACACGAGAAGAAGCTAAAGAAGGACAGTTACAGAAGAATAGCTTACCGCACAGAGTGATTGATGTCTGGAACAAACTAAACGGAGAAACAGTGAGTGCCAAAACTATACAAGATTTCAAGAACAAACTGGATGCGGAGAGATACGATACATCTAGGTAAATACAACTAGGAAGGTAAATACACGCGCGCACACACACACACACACACACACACACACACACACACACACACATACATACCCACACACATACATATATACACACACACTCCACTGTCTCTCCTTCAAGCCTGTCAGCTGGAGAGAGAGAGAGAGAGAGAGAGAGAGAGAGAGAGAGAGAGAGAGAGAGAGAGAGAGAGAGAGAGAGAGAGAGAGAGAGAGAGAGATAAAAAATAACCGTCGAGTCAGCTGACTGTCGCGCCTCCCAATGACGTCATATCGTTAGCTTTATTTCTAAAGGTGAATAGTCCTGTTCTTGTATAGACCTTAGACCGGCTCTTCTGCCTACGGGAGGCGTCGCCATCTCGCTAGAGTTGCCTATTAACGCCATAATTTTTCTATTATTATTTTATTTTATTTCTATCTATTTATTTATTTATTTATTTATTTATTCAATATTATTATTATCATTTTGCAGTTTTAGTACTCTTGGCTGCGTCAGATTTTATAGTTAAACCTAGTTATGACTAAACTCGTTCCCTGTGTTTACATTTTTTATATTTATTCTTCCTGTCGCCAGATGATTTTATTCAACCAAAATAAAGTCGATTAACGACGTCGACTTCCTTCGGGTCTCTGACGGCCTTTGTAGTCTTTATTCTGGTACGCAACAGACAATTCAATTCGGTTTAATGTAGGACCAGGATGTGAAGGATTACAAAGGATTACAAAGGCGGAGCATGTCGACAGGAGACCTTTTGGTCCGTAACTAGGTCGGATGAGAAAAATATATATAACAATGATAAATAAACAAATAAAAAATATAATAATACAAATGATAATAGATAAAATGAAATAAATAAATAAAAATTATTATACAAATAATAACAAATAAGATAAATAAATAAATAAATAGGTCGTTAGATAATTAATAAACAAACAGGTAAATGGTAAATAATCATAAACTGACAGATAACTAATAATAAATGATAATCAAGCGATAATAAATGATAATGAAGCAAATAATAAATGATAATTAATCAAGGAGATGTATACATAACATACCTCCCACACACAGCCTCCTCCCATTCCTTCCCTTTTTCCTACAATCCCACTTACACCTCCTACTCACCCTTTTTATTCCTCCTCTTCCTCCTCCTCCTCCTCTTCCTCCTCCTCCCACGTCCTCCTCTTCCTCCTCCTCCTTCCCACGTCCTCCTCCTCCTCTTCCTCCCCCTCCCACGTCCTCCTCTTCCTCCTCCCACGTCCTCCTCTTCCTCCTCCCACGTCCTCATCTTCCTCCTCCTTCCACATCTTCCTCCTCCTCCTCCTCCTCCTTCCCACGTCCTCCTACAATCCCATCCATTCACGTCTCATAACTTCCTGCATGCTAAACACTCGTATAACCCATCATCCTACTCCTCCTCTTCTTCCTCCTCCTCTTCTTCTTCCTCCTCCATCTCCTCTTCTTTTTCTTCCACCACCTCTTCCCCTCCCTACTACTCTTCTTCCTTCTCCGCCTCCTTTTCCTCCCCTTCTTCCTCCTCCACCTCCTCTCCCCTCCCTCCTCATCTTCTTCCTCTTCTTCCTCCACCTCCTCTTCCCCTCCCTACTACTCTTCCTTCCCCGCCTCCTCTTCCTCTCCCCTCCATCCTCCTCTTCTTCCTCCACCTCCTCTCCCTCCTCCACTTACTCCTCCTCTTCTTCCTCCTCCACTTCTTCCTCTCCCTTCTCCTCCTCCTCTCTCTCTCCTCCTCTTCCTCCCTCCTTGGCTTCCTCCTCCTCCCACTGCTCACCCAAACTCCCATCCTCGTGACTCCCAGGGCAACCTTAACCCTCTCTACTACGATAAAACCTTTACGGATTTGCTTCGGGTTGGCGCCAGACGATTTTATTCATCTGTGGACAGGACTCCCGTACCAAGGGAGTTAACTCCCTGATGACCTTCTACTCCCT
>NC_134808.1:45168597-45176097 GCF_046742065.1 Oratosquilla oratoria
ATCAATTATTTATGGAAGCGATAAGCAGTAGCCATTCCCCTTGATGGACGAGATGATTGTAGCCTCAACTTCTTGATAGAGGAGTTGATTATTGGTCGGACATGAAGATGGCAACCATGATAACAATTATTCACTATGGGAGGACCATTAAGCGCGGTGCTGGCATTCTCGAGGCCCCTGCTCCATATACAACGAATCTGACGCAACAAACGAATCCCTTTCACAACCAAGAGCTTCTCTAAGCTGAATAAAATCGCACCTGAGCTCACAACCTTCATAAAGTTATGACACCTTCGCTACAAGATGCACTTCACATATTCTATGCAATCTAATGTTAGATGATTTTTCTTCCCAAAGGTAATGATAATCCACCGTTGTGCCGAGATCATGATGATATTGAATAACCTCTTCGCTAACGATAAAGCACTCTGCAGTTTTTATTCTGGATAACTCCAACTGTTCTCTGTGTTTAGCTCACCACCCTTTCACTCATTTGTCTTCCATACTTCAGTATGTATGTGTGTATATATATATATATATATATATGTATCTATATATATATATATATATATATATATATATATATATATATATATATATATATCAACCACAATTCACTTCAATTCTAAGCCATCAACATCGAGAAAGTCGAGGAGGCCAACATGCAGAAATTGAAACGTGGTAGAGCCAAGGACTTGAACCTGCGCTAGCACGTGACAAGTGATAGTGACTTAACCGATATATGTATATATATATATATATATATATATATATATATATATATATATTTATAAAATGCAGGTTGTATTAAAATCGAAAGCATTCTGAGAGTTGCTAATCTTCATGTTTGGATTCCATTCATTGGGTAAGCAAAGACAAGTTCACCAAAAACATCCATTTTAATCATCAACGTTTCGTCTACATACAGACATATTCAGGAAAGACGAAACGTTAATTAATAAAATGGATGGAATTTTTTTTTTGGTAAACTGGCCTTTGACCATCCTCCGAATGGCCGGAACATTGTTAGAAACCTTGAAAATACTAACAAGAAGATTATTTTGCTCCACAAAGTCCAACGGACCTCCTCTTCACAACAAACGGCCCGTCACCCTCACGGGACCGTTGCGATGACCAGGTCCACATGATGACACGTTCGACATTTTGTGACGGGACGGTGACGTCAGGAATAGATTGAATCGGGCTTTATGCGTTTGTCCCATCAAGGGATTTTATTTCCCTGAGAGGGAGTGAGAAAATCCTCTTGTGCAGTATAAAAAAAAAAAAAAAAAAAAAAAAAAAAAAAAACCGTCACGGGATTTTATATCCCTGAGAGGGAGTGAGAAAATCCCCCTGTGCAGCTAAAAAAAAAAATAAAAAAAATAAATAAATAAATAAATAAATAAATAAAGGGGTTGTCAAGTTATCTGAGGAACCTCGAGTACCTGTGTGTCTGAGAACGGCCACGGTGGAGGTGGTGGCATCGTCGGTGCCGAGGATGTGGACGTTCTCGTCCTGGGGCACGGTGACGGCGTACTCCCGCTGACGAAGGTACAGGAGCCCCCGGTGGCCGACCTCCTCCGTCATCATGCTGCTGAGGGTATGAGCCGTCTCCTTCAGGCGGGGCCAAGTGGTGTAGATCCCCGTGGTGGAGGAGGGGACCTCCTTCACCAGTTGCTCGCCTATAATTAACACCATCCTGGAGGGGAAGAAGAAAAGATAAAAATGTATTAAATAATTTGTCAGTGCCGCAGGAGCTAACTTCACCCTAAAAAAAAAAAAAATAAAAAAAAAAAAATAAAAAAAAATAATAATAAATAGAAAATAAAAAAGGCTCCTGCTTAGGAAATATAGAGCAATAACAGCACTCAAAAAAAGAAAAAGAAAAAAAAAACGTGGTGGAGGGAACCTCCTTCACCAGTTGCTCGCCTATAATTAACACCATCCTGGAGGGGAAGAAGAAAAGAAAAAAATATATTAAATAATTTGTCAGTGCCACGGGAGCTAACTTCACCCTCAAAAAAATAGATAAATAAAAAATAAAGAATAGAAAATAAAAGATAAAAAATAAAAAAGGTTCCTGCTTAGGAAATATAGAGCAGTAACAGCACTCAAAAAAAGAAAAGAAAAAAAAAAACGTGGTGGAGGGAACCTCCTTCACCAGTTGCTCGCCTATAATTAACACCATCCTGGAGGGGAAGAAGAAAATATAAAAATATATTAGATAATTTGTCAGTGCCACAGGAGCTAACTTCACCCTCAAAAAAATAAATTAAATAAAAAATGAAAAAAAAAAGCTGCTTAGGAAATATAGAGCATTAACAGCACTCAAAGAAGAAAAAAAAAAAAAAAAAAACCATGATGGAGGAGGGTACCTCCTTCACCAGTTGCTCGCCTATAATTAACACCATCCTGGAGGGGAAGAAGAAAAGAAAAAAATATACTAAATAATTTGTCAGTGTCACAGGAGCTAACTTCACCCTAAAAAAAAAATATATAATAATAAAAATAAAAATATATATATAAAAAATAAAATAAAAAAGCTCCTGCTTAGGAAATATAGAGCATTAACAGCACTCAAAAAAAAATGTTGCTCGTCTATAATTAACACCATCCTGGAGGGAAGAAGAAAAGAAAAAAATATACTAAATAATTTGTAAGTGCCACAGGAACTAACTTCACCCTCAAAAAAAAAAAAAAAAAGATATATATACAGTATATATAGAGAGAGAGCATCAACATCACTATAAAAAAATATTTTTTAACTTGAACTCCTGCTTAGCAAATTTCATACAGTTTCTTTCATGCTTTATAAGTGTCGCTTATATATGCTTGGACTTAATCAGCATGGTCGTGTTGATTATACTGATTTCAGACATTCACAATCACAGCCATACCAACATACCAATAACTTCACTATGCGCTTTTCACCATCCATACCACCATACCAATCCAGATTCCACCACCGTTGTGAGGTACAAAGGCTGCATCGTTCCTCGGTGGTTAGCCAGGTCTTGCAGTGGACTAGTGAGCCTGAACTATACATATTCAAGAGTAAATGTTTTTCTTTTATCTCACCAGATGGCAGCAACTTGGCCTTCAACCAGACTGAGGAAGTTTTAGTCTAAAGGAGAAGTTGAATTTGGTCGCGGTAATCAAGATGTCCGAAACGTTGAGAGGGGAAAAGAAAAACGTCACTAATCACCAAAATTAATACAACGAAGGGCATAACTGACCCAGAAATTATATATGAATGTGAACTGCGGTTGTTATAGTAGTAATAATAGGGTTTAACGTCACAAACTCTCCCCTATCAGAAGGCTAGGACGGTGCCCCTCACAGAGGACTTTGTAACGTGGAATTTAATAAACCATGCCCTTGGTCCAACTTCACCGGTGGCAGGGTTCGAACCGCCATCCCCTCGACCTTCGCCGCAAGTAACGACGCCCTAGCCCGCTCAGCCAGCATTTTCATTCGCTAATAACCAGCGCTTCTATCTGCGAAAATGAGATGGAGTCATAAGAGAACCTTAGAGAAAGTTGCAGAAAGTTGCAGAGTTGAAAATTGATCAACATTCTTCTTTCAGAGGAGATGAATCTTCAATCACAAAATTATTTATTTGTGGCCCTGGTCCGTAGGGGTGTTAAGTGTCCCTAACATATTAACCATATAAAATTTTATACAGTTAACACCCCACATAGGGGAACAGCAGTACTGCTGTACGGTTGCGAAACTTGGTTATTAGAAAAAATTCTGGGTTCTATTGCAACATCACGCAAACACATTTTTTCATTTCTCTTTTTTTTAGATTTGAAAGATCTATTTTTTCCTATGGAACAGTTACGCTAGGTTAAGTTAGATTAGTTTAGGTCAGATTAGTTTAAGAGCCATTGGACTACGTAAGTTCCGTGTTAAATATCCGTGCTTGCGTGATTCTGTAATTTTAGTGGGGCATATCTGCCGGGGTGGTGCGGTCCCGGGAGTGTATGGATGCGACTTGCGGTCGCTGTGCGGCGAGCGCAATGAGCATCGTCCGTCTTGGACTTGGGAGGGTTGACGACGTTCCAAATGGGGACATTATGAGTCGTTGTGAGAAGCAGTTAAACCAAAGAGAACTCTTGCATTTGGGTGTGTCGTGTATTTACTTGTAAGTGGATGGAACTGTGCCTACATTAAAGTGAAACTGGAGAGAGAGAGAGAGAGAGAGAGAGAGAGAGAGAGAGAGAGAGAGAGAGAGAGAGAGAGAGAGAGAGAGAGAGAGAGAGAGAGAGAGAGAGAGAGAGAGAGAGAGAGAGAGGTGACAGAGAGAGGGGGGTGACAGAGAGGGAGAGGGAGAGAGGGGGAGAGAGAGAGAGAGAGAGAGAGAGAGAGAGAGAGAGAGAGAGAGAGAGAGAGAGAGAGAGAGAGAGAGAGAGAGAGAGAGAGAGAGAGAGAGAGAAAGAGAGAGAGAGAGAGAGAGAGAGAGAGAGAGAGAGAGAGAGAGAGAGAGAGAGAGAGAGAGAGAGAGATAAAGACAGAGAGACAAAAAGAGAGAGATAGAAAGAGACAGACAGACAAAAAGAGACAGAAAAACAGACAGGAATACATATAGACAGACAGACATACAGTAAGACAGACATACTGAAAGACAGGCAAAAAAAACTGACACAGAGGCAGAAACAGTTTGAGTGAAGAAGAAGAAGAAGGAGGAGGCGGAGGAGGAGGAGGAGGAGGAGGAGGAGGAGGAGGAGGAGGAGGAGGAGGAGGAGGAGAAGGAGGAGGAGGAGGAGGAGGAGGAGGAGAATCTCTACAAGGCGGAGATTAGAAGAAATTGTTTCTTTGCGAGACGACGACGACGACGAGCTAAGCAGAGCGGAGGAACAACGGATGTAAACACGCTCTAGGGCGTCCTAGGCCAATGAACAAGGCAAAGACGTAGAAGAAGAAAGCAAAAAAACGTGAGAATATAGTAGATGTAGAAGGAAAAGAAGGGAAAGTAGAAGAGGAGGTGGAGGAGAAGGAAAAGAGAAAGAGAAGGAGGAGGAAGAGGAGAAGGAGGAACAAGAGGAGGAGGAGGAAGAGAAGGAGGAGATGGAGGAGAAGGAGGAGGAAAAGGAGGACGAGGAGTAGGAGGAGGAAGAGGAGGGAGGAGAAGGAGGGGGAAGAGGAGAAGGAGGAGCAGGAGGAAGAGGAGGAGGAGGAAGAGGAGAAGGAGGAGGTGGAAGAAGAGGAAAAGGAGAAGGAAGAGGAGGAAGAGGAGGAAGAGGAGGAGAAGGAGGAAGAGGAAAAGGAGGAGAAGGAGAAGGAGGAGAAAGAGGAGAAGGAGGAGGAGGAGAAGGAGGAGGAAGAAGAGAGGGAGAAGGAGGAGGAAGAGGAGATGGATGGGGAGAAGGAGGAGGAAATGGCGAAGGAGAAAGAGGAAAAGGAAGAGGAGGAAGAGGAGGAAGAGGAGGAGGAGGAGGAGGAAGAGGAGGAAGAGGTGGAGGAAGAGGAAGAGGAGGAGGAAGAGGAGGAGGAAGAGGAGGAGACACCTTCCCACACTTGTTCTACCGCCTTCTGCATCGGATCCTGTATCAAAGCGGCGAGACTCTTGAGGCGTCAGGGAATCGACGCCATAACCGAGATATCCTTATCTAGCACAGTACAAGGGAGTGTCTCAGTGTCTCACGTTGAACAAGACGGCTTGGCGCTCGCCAGAACAAAAGCTGTAAAGTTCAGCCGTCAGTTGGAATAAATATCAGAATGAAATAGTCTGCCGGCAGCCTGGGTAAGAGGAAACGTATCACGTTGTAAGTAAGGGGGTTAATAACATTGCAGAAGCTAAAACCAATTATACAATGCCATCCCAGTCAGATGGAGGTTACAGGGTGCGATTATTTATTTGTATGTAAAATTGTATAGATTTGATGGCTATCGTCAGGTGATTTCATTCAGCTAACGAACATCTCCCTCCTACCCCCTCACCCTCACCCTCCCCCCCTCACCCTCAGACCCTCACCCTTCATCCTCTTCGAGGGTTAACAAACCCGAAGTCCCCGTTCTGAAATACTTCGGCATCCGCATGTCATGAGTTCGGAGTTACAGCGGCTGGCCGCAGTTAAGGCCGCGGCTTAAGAAGCTGCGGATGCTGCGGCGGTCGCCTCAGGGCCCTGCGGCAAGTGCACCTGTCACAGCCAAGCCGCCTGCGGGCACGTGGGAGGGGCGCGGCGACCGTCTAGGAGGGAGAGAGGGTGGAGGCAGGAGTGGGGAAACAGGGAGTGTGAAGAGGAGGAGGAGGAGGAAGAGAAGGAAGAGGACGAGGATGGAGGAGCGTGAGGAGGAGGAGGAGGAGAAGGAGGAGTGTAAGGAGGAGAAGGAGGAGTGTAAGGAGGAGGAAGAGGAGAAGGAGGAGGAAGAGAAGGAGGAGGAAGAGGAAGAAGAGGAGGAGAAGGAGGTGGAGGGGTGTGAGGAGGAGGAGAAAGAGGATGGAGGGAAAGGAGAAAGAATATGGGTTGGTATGTATTATTCCTGAGGGAAAGATGTAAGCATAAATATACACAACCACGCACAAACACACACACACACACACACACACACACACACACACACACACACGGAGAGAGAGAGATAGAGATAGAGATAGACGCCATTTTGATTACGCTAATGGATTCTATTCATCCCTTAGAGCTCCAAATTCTCCCGCTGTCAATCTTCCCTTTCTTCCCATCACCGTCTACAAATACTAACATATACTTTAGATACCTATATCCTGCACAAGGTTGTCTGCGTATATCATGAATACGAAAGAGACCCGACACCGACCCCTGTGGTACTCCACTCATCACCTCCCTCCACCCCGAGAGTCTTCTCTCTGAATTACTCTTCTCACGATCTCTTTCAAGGGAGTCTCTCAACGCACTGACTCCGATGGCTTCATCGCAGCCCTTCTTGAGACACTTCAGGAACTGCTGAAACGTTAACATGTTTTGAAAAGGAGGTTTACGTAATTAAGATTTTTTTACATGTAGGTATGTGCAGTCTACCTACACATTTTTCTTTCGTTTTGTGTGTAATTGTGTGGTAGAATCACAAGAGGTTGTGTGTGTGTGTGTGTGTGTGTGTGTGTGTGTGTGTGTGTGTGTGTGTGTGTGTGTGTGTGTGTGTGTGTGTGTGTGTGTGTGTGTGTGTGATTCACCAAGGTCTTGGATCACGTGTAGGACCCGTAATCGACAGCTATTTCCCTCCCGGAAGAGAGCTCAGAGCTCATATATGACCGATCTATGCGTTCGAGTGTGTGTGTGTGTGTGTGTGTGTGTGTGTGTGTGTGTGTGTGTGTGTGTGTGTGTGTGTGTGTGTGTGTGTGTGTGTGTGTGTGTGTGTGTGTGTGTCAGCGGTTTAACAGTACCAATGCAGCCCAATGGTTAAAAAAAACAGACAAAAGTTGTCCACTGTGCTGACTGTGAAACACAGACAAGAGAATAACAGATCAATGCAACTTTTTCTTAAGAATATGAGATATGGGACAAGTGAACTTCAAGCAAA
>NC_134808.1:45181097-45193597 GCF_046742065.1 Oratosquilla oratoria
CTTCCCCCTCTTCAACATGGCAACACTCCCATTATACGTTTCTGTAAAATCACGTCTGTCCCTCAAGCAAATAAAACCGTCTGGGACTTAGCCAGAACAAAGTCTGTTAAGGTCGTCACTGGGGCGTCAAGATAAAATTTCCAGGTATGAAATATTCACCCCCCCCCCGATCGTGTCACTCCTATCCCCCTCCGTGTAATCCTTACCCCTCTCCCACCTCCCTGGACGGTGTAATTCTTACCCCCCGGAATGTAAAAGCTTAGAAATCGTGTCATTTCTACCCCCAACCCTGTAATTCTTACCCCCAAGTATGTTATATTCACCCCTCGATCGTGTTATTCCTACCCCGCGTGTAATTCTTACCCCCATCTTCCCCCGAATGTAAAAGTTACACTTGAGAGGAAATCGCGGGTTTTAGTAGGAAAAATATGCGGAAACTTAGAAATCATGTCATCCCTACCGTGTAATTCTTACCCCCCTCCAAGGACTGTGTAATTCTTACCCCCACCTTTCCCCCGAGAAAATCACGGGTTTTAGTAGGAAATATATTATTAAAGCTTAGAAATTGTGTAATTCCAACCTCTTGTCGTGTAATTCTTACCCTCCCCCACACACACACACACCTCCCAAGACCGTGTAATTCTTACCCCCACCTTTCCCTGAGAAAATCACGAGTTTTAGTCCGAAAATGATGAGGAAATTAAAAAAAAAATACCTGAAATGGTTTGGACTCATTATAATTACTTAATGACGGGGAGGGGGGATCATTTCTGAAACAAACAATTAGTTGAGAAAGCTCGTGAAAGCAGGCAAAGAAAATCTAATAAGATAACTGTTAGTGACACACTAAAGAAAAAGAGAATGAAACAAGGCGGCCACACAAACATTAACGCGACATGAAACGAAATGAATCAAAACAATTATGAAAACAAATGACAGAATGAACGAATGAGATGAACCTGGGGGGCAGCAGCAAAAAAATAAATAAATGAATAAAAAATAAATAAATAAATAAATAAACATAAATAAAATGATAAATAAAAATAAATAAATGAACGAGTAATAATAATAATAATAATGATAACAATTGAAATAAAAATTAAATAAATACATAAGTGACAAAGAATAATAACAATAATAATATTAATAATAATAATAATAATAATAATAATAATAATAATAATAATAATAATAATAATAATGATAACAGCAATAAAAATGAAAATAAGATAAATATATAAGGGACAATGGAAGAAAAAGAAAATAACAATAAGAATGATGATGATGATGATAATAATAATAATAACAACAATAATGATAATGATAACAGCAATTAGAATAGAATAATATAAAACGGAAAAAAAATAATAATGATAATGATGATAATAATGATAATAATAATAATAATAATAACAACAACAACAGCAACGAAAACAGTCCCCCGGGATGTGGGAAACAACAGGGGGTGGGGGATGTATTCCCTCCCACTCCCCGTCTCCTCTGGGGAGCAAACGTCTATAATCACGACTCTAATTGCTCCGACTTTACAGCCCCCACCATTAGCCTCTTCGGCTTTCCCTAAGCCGCCACAGCCACCTCGCCCCGCCCCCAACAGCCACCTTGCCCCTCCCTTTTCCTCCAGCGAATTCTTACAACCTAATTTCGATTATATACACTATTTCGATTCCCATCCGTGTTGTGTGACACTTTTCCTAAAAAAAAAAAAAAAAAAAGAAAAAAAAAGAAAAAAAAAAAAAAAAGGGGGGGGGGTTGCAATCCTCTCCGACGTCCCTCTACACATCTTTTTTTCGCCATATTCGACCCTGGCGACAACAAGAATCATAGGTCAACCTCGTCTCGGCCACAACCCTATATAGGTATTTTCTATTTCGTCCACTTGTGTCCAGCGCTTCTGTCCTTGGCCATAACATGGCGCCGAAAAGGTCTAAAGTAGGACGATAGACATCAAAATTGGTAATTTGTCTTGTTTTAGTGGTCGTTTGTCTTGTATGAGTGGTCATTTGTCTTATCTGAGTGGTCATTTTTCTTATTTGAGTGGTCATTTGTCTTGTTTCAGTGGTCATTTGTCTTGTTTTAGTGGTTCTTTGTCTTCTTTCAGTGGCCATTTGTCTTATTTAGTGGTCATTTGTCTTCTTTCGGTGGTCATTTGTCTTATTTGAGTGGTCATGTCTTATTTCAGTGGTCGTTTGTCTTGTTTCAGTGGTCATTTGTTTTATTTCAATGATCATTTGTCTTACTTCAGTGGACATTTCTTATTTCAGTGGTCATTTGTCCTATTTCAGTGGTCATCTGTCTTGTTTCAGTGGTCATTTGTCCTATTTCAGTGGTCATCTGTCTTGTTCCAGTGGTCATTTGTCTTGTTTCAGTGGTCATTTGCCTCCCGTCACAAAAGAGCGCTACGTATCTCGGGTCCATAGAGGTGCTGCTAACATAACTAAAGTATGGATTGCATGGAACTTATGCAGTCATAAGAAGCTTTATCACCTGAATAAAATATCATGACGCTAACCACGGAAAAGATCATTCTGTGCTGACCAGTCCCACAGAACACAGCATAACAACACAGCATCAACAGCATGCACGTCGCAGCGTCCACAGCACAGACTTCATTCACGAGACAGGATCATAGCATGGCATCCGTCCCCCACAGCATATAACAGCATCCAGTATCGGTCATCCAGCATCCAATATCCACCTTATAGCGCCAAAATACAGCATAGTATCAAACATTCAATACAGCATACAGCATACAAAGTACATTATCAGAGCACAGCATAGCACTGTGTCTAGCATCCAGAGGACAGTATCACAGCATAGTATCCAAAGGACAGCATCCACAGCATTTAGACACACACGTACATACACACACACACACACACATACATATACACACATACATACATATACACATACACACACACACACACACATACAAACACACACACACAAACACATACACACGTATACATACATACACACATGCATACACGTGTACACACACTCACACGTGTATACACACACACGTGTACACACACACACACAACGGTCCCATTGTTGTGTGCCTTAGCTCGCCGGGACCTTCACTTCGGACACGCCCTTCAGACCTTCAGCTCGGCCGAAGGGCACAGGAAACGATTCTGAAGTTTAGAAAGGAAGGGGGGCGGGGGTGGGTGGGGGGGTTGCGGTCCCCGTGGTGAACGTGGCCGAGACCCCAAGACAACTCTCCCGACCCCTGAATTGCATCAACATGTAACAAAAAAAAAAAAAAAAAAAAAAAAAAATCCTTAAAGGGAGAGCAACTCCCCATAAGCTTTGCTTCTCGCTCTCCCTTTTCAACAACTAATTTTGTAAAAAATTTGTATATATGTATGTATAAATTGTATTTTATATTGTTGAATAAACCTTAACTAACTAACTAACTAACTTCGTCTTCCGCCCTCTGGTGAAAATAAAAAACAAAAATAAAAAATAAAGATAAAAAATTAATAAACTAAAGAAATGGAAAATTGTATCACTGTATTGAAGGGGTTGTCGGTCACATATTGCCTGGGTCTCCTTCCCTCCCTCCCTCCTTCCCTCCCTCCCCTCCCCTCCCCTCCCACACCTGCACTGAAACCCTCCTCTACTCCCTCCACTCCCTCCCATCACCCCCTCTACCCCCTCCCATTACCCCCACCTGCTCCCACTCCCTCCACCCGTCCCGCTCCCTCCACCCCTTCCATTCAGTCCACCTCCTCCCATTCCCTCCACCCGTCCCCTTCCACTCAATCCTCCTCTCCTACTCACTCCATCCCTCCTACTCACTCCCACTCCCATCTACACTCAATCCACCTCCTCCCACTCCCTCCACCCCTTCCACTCAATCCTCCTCTCCTATTCACTCTATCCCTCCCACTCACTCCCACTCCCTTCTCCACTCAATCCACCTCCTCCCACTCCCTCCATCCGTTCCCTCCCTCCATCCCTTCCACTCACTCCTCTTCTCCTACTCAATCTATCCCTCCCACTCCCTTCTCCACTCAATCCACTTCCTCCCACTCCTCCACCTCCAAACACTCCCTCCACCACTTCCACTCAATCCTCCTCTCCTACTCACTGCCACTCCCTTCTCCACTCAATCCACCTCCTCCCACTCCCTCTATCCGTCTCCTTCCTTCACCTCTTCCACTCAATCCTCCTCTCCCACTCCCTCCATTCCTCCCACTCACTCCCACTCCCTTCTCCTCCCACAAACTCCCTCATCTTCTCACAACTTGACATCGCCCCAAAGTTCTTCTAGTCTTTATTCTGGCTATGGCCGCGTGATTTTATTCAGCTATGGATAGCCCTCTGTTCGAGAACACAATCGAAGCGGAGGCGTCCTGAAGGTGGGTATCACACTGGGCAATTTTTTCCTCCAACCTCCGATTAATCGGCGGTACAGCCCACCCACCTCCAGAACTTCTTCCGCCGTAAAACAAATTATATTAAATCTGGTCACCCTGGTCACGACCTCTTTCAGCATGATGAAACACTTTATAACATTCATTCTGGCTAATGCCAAGCGATTTCATTCGGCTGGAGGGGCGGAGGCCTCGGGACTACACAGGACCTCGAGCCGAGTTCGAGAAGGTGACCCTCAGCCAAGAAGGAAGTACCACCGAACTCAAACTCGAGTTCGAGATCGTCTTCGTCCTTTACCTGAAGAGGAAGAATTCCTTCCGAAAAAAAAAATAATAATAATAAATAAATAATAACAATTATAATAATAACAATAATAATAACAATAATAATGACAATAATGGAATAATAAAATGACAAAATGAAAATATTAATAATAAAATTAAATAAAAAATTGCCTGGCGACAGAACGAACAAACGACCAAAACTCGTGAAACGTCGCGACAGGGCTTTTCCTATATCCCCCATGGCGAGTTCGGTTCGTCAGCCCGGAGGAACCTTAAGGGGTTTGGATTCTTTCCATTAAAGTTGGATCTCCTTTAAAGGGGGTTGGGTCCCTCTTAAGGTGGTTGGATTCTTTTCAGAAGATTCGAAATCCAGCCCCATTAAGAAGGATTAAATCCCCTTAAGAATTATCCAATCCCATTCTCGGAATCCAATCCACTTAAGAAGAGGAAGAGTTATTTGGAGTTACGAGGACAAACGAAGAAGAGACCTATTGGTCCTTGCAAGGCTGTTTCGGTACCTAACCTAATCTAATACTGTAATTGTTTCCTAACTATACTAGAGCAAATCATTCTAGTTGAGGATTTATAGCTAAGAATAGCGAGAAGCTTTTTGAATATTTTAACAGTGGAACAATCGATGACGTTCGATGGTAGATCATTCCATATGTTATACAACAACGCGATTGAAGAGAGTATTTTGCTACGTTTATTTGAAATAGCTTTCCAACAGAGGAGGAGGAGGAAGAGGAGGAGGGGGAGGAGGAAGAGGAGAACGAGGAGGAGGGGGAAGAAGAGAAGGAAGAGGATGAGGATGAAAAGGAAGAGGAGGAGGAAAAGAAGAGGGAGAAGAAGGAGGAGGAAGAGGAGAAGGACGAGGAGGAAGAGGATGCGGAGGAAGAGGATGAGGAGGAAGAGCAGGAGGAGGAAGAGGTGGAGAAGAAAGAGGAGGAGAAGGGTGACGAGAAGAAGGAGGATGAGGAAGAGGAGGAGAAGGGTGACGAGAAGAAGGAGGATGAGGAAGAGGAGAAGAAAGAGGAGGAGAAAGAGGAAGAGGAGGAGGAGAAGTAGGAGGAGCTCCTCTTATCCTCCTCCTCCCCCTCCCCCTCCTCGGGGCGGGTCACCGCAACGAGCCGCCGTTGCTCCCGCGGAGCGTGAAGCGGAGGGGGAGGTAATTGCGAAAATGGCGGCTCGTTGGCCGCAGTTGTCCACCAGCAAATGGTGATAAAGGGAGGGAAGATCCCTTCCGAAATTTCGCAAAAATGGCCGATAATTAACCCGATATATATTTTTGGCAGAAGCGATTTCGCTGTTGCTCTTGAAGAAAAAAAAAACAAAAAAAATCGGGAGGTCGTTCTGAAAACTCTTGGAGGTCGAATTTGCCCGCAAGGGACGTATTATTTGAAAAAAAAAAATGCAAGCACACACACACACACACACACACACACACACACACACACACACACACACACACACACACACACACACACACTCAATAGCCCGGTTGGTAGAGTTCCCGACTGCCACTACGGAGGTCCGGGTTCGAATCCCGCCCAGGGCTGAAATAATTTCAGCATCGCTGCGCTGCGAGTCGTTACTCCGACTCTCGTGGGCGGAGAGTTGGGGGTGTGTGTTCGTGTAAGGTCACAACTTTACCCATAGATCGGTTATATATAACCTCTGAGCTCTCTTACGGAAGGGAAATAACTGTCGATCACGAGTCCAAAACGTGATCCAAGACCATGGTGAATCACACACACACACACACACACATTATTATCTGTGGACACCTACACCCCATTCATATTATGTACTCAAATTAGACTAATTCTAAAATTAGCACAAATTGTCCTCTATTGTCAGTGTGCATAAGTTTTACCTCAATAAACCTAATTATCATTGCCATTATTATTATTATCATCATTATTATTATTATGATTAATTATTCTATTATTATTATTATTATCATTATTATTGTTATTATTATCATTATTATTATTATTAATACATCATCCCAGAAAAGCGCACAGACCAAGAGTTCATTTCAACCATTTAATATATTAGTAATTCAAGATAAGCTTGTTCACGTGTGTACACACATACACACACACACACACACACACACACACACACACACACACACACACACACGTGCGCACTTACGCACACAAACACAAACACCCACGCGCGCGAGCGCGCACACACTTACGTACATAAACACACAGACACTATCCACACACGCTTGCCCTTACTTAAGATATATAACCCTAAGTATACTAAGGGGCAACGCATTAACCCCTTACGTGCTGGGTGGCACTTTTCCTTCTTATTCTGGCTGTCGCCAGGCGATTTTATTCATCTCCGTGGCACCACAGGGGTCTTAACGATCCTGACCCTTTCGTACCGGGTGGTACCTTTCCTTTCACCCTGACTGTCGCCAGGCGATTTTATTCATCTCCATGGCAACACCGGGGTCTTAACGATCCTGACCCTTCCGTACCAGGTGGTACTTTTCTCTTCACCCTGACTGTCGCCAGCCGATTTTATTCGTCTTGGCAACACAGGGTTCTAAACTATCCTGACCCTTCCGTACCTGGTGGTACCCTTCTTTTCACCCTGACTGTCGCCAGGTGATTTTATTCATCTCCGTGGCAACACAGGGGTCTTAACGATCCTGACCCTTCCGTACCAGGTGGTACCTTTCTTTTCACCCTGGCTATCGCCAAGCGATTTTTATTAATCTCCGTGGCACCTCATCGGTAATGGAAAGCTTATGTTAAAACCCTCTTTGGTCACCTATCCCGTACAGTCACTACCAAAAGTCTCGTCCAAGGACAACAGATGGCGCCCGTCATACAAATGATATATAAATTTCATACGAAAACTCTGAACATGTAGCGGCAAACAAGGCTAACTTCACAACAGTTAATTGAACTGGGTCTAGGACAAGCCCGTGTCTTCGAGGAACTCGCTTGGGCTGGGTCTGTGTTCAAGGAATTCGTGGGGATTGCCCGACATCACCAGGTGGCATTTGTCTCTTTATTCTGGTTATCGTTATGTGATTTTATTGGTCAACATGGTCCCTCTTCCCTTCTCCCACCCCTTGAGCAACGACGGGATACCACGCTGGTCAGAATAAAACGACTTGTTTTCGGTTCTGGGGTTGGAGGGGGGGAAGCGGAGCGGGAGGGAGAGCTTAGCCAACACCCCGGAACACCGCTGGGCGCTTCTCAGAAGTTCCTCCAAAAAACAAGAACACTTCTCCTCGGTCTCGTTCCTCTTGGGCGCCTTCAGGTTCGAATCTCGCACACCTTTCCTATTCCCAGTAGTGAGTGGTACCTACCCCAAAGCGCCTAATAGGACCAAAGGTGACGGTTTCGGCCGCAGCTAATCAGCGCCTCCTGGCGTAGTCTCCCCACCTTCCTTCACATGCACAATCACCTCTTTCAGGAAGTGCAACCCCGAGGGGCTGGTATACGGTCTCCGGACTGAGCCCGCTGTCTCTCATTCTATTAAATTCGATTGTATTTCTTCCACTTTTTGACACATGTAGACCCGACAACCGGCGACTGCTCTCTAAGACCGATACAATACAGACACTTTTTTTCTAGAGTGATCTGTGGGAGGTCCCGAGGACCGTTGCCGGACACTGTGGGGTTGCGGGTTATCCGCTTTGCGGGGGGACGTGGGGGTTCCTTCTAATGAATAAAATCGCGTGGTGACAAGCTAAACAAGTGCAAGACTTGTGGACGGCAATGAAATTAATTCTTTTTATCGTGAGTTATTATTTAATTTTCTTATTGCAAAAATGGTTCATAAAGTGTAATAATCCAATGTTAGCGAGAAATGTGCAAATTAAAGAGGAGACGACGAGAGCAAAGAGAGCAAAAAAGAGAGCCAGAACACACGAGAAGAGAGTAATAAGAACAAGATAAACAGTATCGGTAGGGAAGGGGAGGTCGAAAAGGAGGGAGAGACAGGGAAGAGGGAGTGAAGTGACGGGGAAGGGAGGAGGAGGAGGAGGAGGAGGAGGAGGAGGAGGAGGAGGAGGAGGAGGAGGAAGAGGAGGAGATGGGGATTGGGTGATGAGGCGGGTTTTGCCCTGGGCGGTGGCGGAGGGGCTGCGTGGCTGCGTGGTGGCTGGAACGGGGACGGGGGCGGGTTTGGGGGCGGGGCCTCGCCTGGGAGAGCGTACTGATGTAGGTGGCGAGCTGAGGGCGAATCAGGAGGAGGAGGCGAAGGAAGAGGAGGTGGAGGAGGAGACGAGGAGGTGGAAGAGGGAGGGGAAGGAGGAGGAAGAGGGGAAGGAGGAGGAGGAGGAGGAGGAGGAGGAGGAGGAGGAGAGGAGGGAGGAGAGGAGGAGAGGAGGAGGAAGAGGAAGAGGAGGAAGAGGGGGAGGAGGAGGAAAAGGGGGGGGGAGGAGGAGGAAGAGGGGAGGAGGAGGAGTTGGAGAAGGAGAAGGAGAAAGAAGGGAGGAGTAGGAAGAGGAGGAAGAGGAGGAGGAGGACACATACAGGGAAAGACCAAGAGAACAAAATCTCGATCTACCAGTCACTCCCCTGTGGCAATTTGATCGAAGAGGAAGACTCCTTCGGGGTCACCACGGGGGTGAATGAAATCAACTGACGGCGCACCATACCCACGGGGTTCCTTCTGATCCCCTTGTACAGTTGGCAGTACTTCCGCGTGGTCGTGTTATATGGAGAAGATGTGGCCAAAGCGCGTGCGTGTCCGCGTGTCAACATAAAACCATGATAAACAAGATATAAACACTATCCTCTTAAACTACGTTATATCTTAACAAAAAACTATTATCAACCTTCCCCTTCTTAGACTATTCGTCCGTTCTATTGTTATTTGGGTTTAAATTAACCTCAAACCCCTATTTTAAACTTCATTATATTTAACGAGTTTTAATGTGTATAAAGTAGGCGTGGCCTCTGACTCGGCTACCCTCCTTATATGGGGAAAAAGAGTCTTTGGTATATTATCTATTTTATACTTATCGGAGCAAATCTTCACAAGCACCTTCATTATCTCCGGCAGGATGTGGGAAAGGGTTGAGAATCTTGTCGGAGACTTTCTAAAGATTAAAATAAAATGAGGAAAAGAATGCACGGCTTTCGGATTATTATTATTATTATTATTATTATTATTATTATTATCATTGTTAATTATTATTATTATTATTATTGTTATTGTTGTTATTTATATTATTATTATTGTTATTTATATTATTATTATTGTTATATTATCATTATTATTGTTATATTATTATTATTATTATTTTAATTACCATTATTGATATTTTTATTAATATCATCATCACTACCCTTTCTATCATCATCACGATTAATCACTGTAATATTCAGTTTACTACACCCTTTTCAATGCTATTCATGATTTATAAATTCCATATAACCGCCGCCAGGCGATTCTATTCAGCCGAGGAGACCCCTCTCACAACAACAACAACAACCCAGGTACCCCCCACTAAGAGAAGGTTAATCTTCAGCAGCTGTGGGAACTCCGACACACCCAAGAAGACATACGAAGCGAAGATCAAAGAGGAACTCACAGTTGACTGACGTCGCCTCACTCTCGCAACCTGCACTGTGTCCAATTTAGTAAAAGAGAATAGGGGAGTCGCCTCCTTTGCGACAGCTCACTGTGTGTGTGTGTGTGTGTGTGTGTGTGTGTGTGTGTGTGTGTGTGTGTGTGTGTGTGTGTGTGTGTGTGTGTGTGTGTGTGTGTGTGTGTGTGTGTGAGATTCACCATGGTCTTGGATCACGTGTTGGACTCGTGATCGACAGCTATTTCCTTCCCGGAAGAGAGCTCAGAGCTCATATGAACGATCTTTGGGTAATGTGAGAGAGAGAGAGAGAGAGAGAGAGAGAGAGAGAGAGAGAGAGAGAGAGAGAGAGAGAGAGAGAGAGAGATTAACCATGGTCTTGAATCCCGTGTTGAACTCGTGATCGACAGTTATTACCCTCATAGAAGAGAGAGAGAGAGAGAGAGAGAGAGAGAGAGAGAGAGAGAGAGAGAGAGAGAGAGAGAGAGAGAGAGAGAGAGAGAGAGAGAGAGAGAGAGAGAGAGAGAGGAATCCCGTGTTGAATTCGTGATCGACAGCTACTACCCTTACGGAAGAGAGGAGAGAGAGAGAGAGAGAGAGAGAGAGAGAGAGAGAGAGAGAGAGAGAGAGAGAGAGAGAGATTCACCATGATCTTGAATCCCGTGTTGAACTCGTGATCGTCAGTTACTACCCTTACGGAAGAGAGAGAGAGAGAGAGAGAGAGAGAGAGAGAGAGAGAGAGAGAGAGAGAGAGAGAGAGAGAGAGAGAGAGAGAAACTCGTGGAGCCCCGTCCCGGTGGGCGCACGCCATCTCCCGGTGTATAATTGTCTACAAAAAGAAGCATGGTCTGGATTCCTGGAATCTTTGGAATATCAAGACGAGCTTCATGGACGCCACCGAAGAAGACAGAGTCGAGTAGAAAGACGAAGAATCTGGGTCCTGGAAAGATAACCCAGAACTTTCTCTTCTCACAAGAAGATAGATCTGAAGGATCTGGAATTAAATCTCGTGTAGTTATTTCTTCTAGAGCAGCATTTCTCAAACCTGTTTACCATTGTGTAGCCTTTAAGATAAATTGTAGGTCCCAAGGAACCCCTGCGCGCAAAAAAAAAAAAAAAAAAAATCATTTTTTTTTCATCGTAATAATAGGTTAGATAGGATGATGTCTATATTACATTATTACAATAACCAAGAATATGTCGTGCGTGTTTAATCATATTACGTATATGAAATTAAATAAAAAATCAAAAGTGCATTAGCTTATCTCACTTGTTCTCGCGGAACCCTTAGGGACCTTTTGCGGAACCTTAGGGTTCCGGGGAACCTTAGGGTTGAGAAACGCTGGTCTAGAGGAACTCAGCCTAAAGGCGTCAGAAGAACAACGATGGAGAGATAGTAAGTGTTGGAGTAACAGATTCACAGCTGGAAAGGTCCTTGAAGAAAAAGCGTGGGAGACAGAAAAAGTCTTACGGAGCATCCGATGGGGGGGAGGGGGGTTTATCCCACTATTTTATTCTATTATCTATTTTTTCTATGTATCACGGGGATTGGATGCCTTGATGACTTGCTTTATTCTATTTCATCTATTCATTTATTCATTTTATTTGTGTATTTCATTTATATCTTTATTTTCTATTTTTGTGTATCACGTGGATGCTCGCTGGCCGAGCGGATTAGAGCGTCGCTAATTGCGGCGGAGGTCGAGGTGACGAATGTTCGAATTCTGACCCCAGCGAGTTGGACCAAGGGTAAGGTTTATTAAATTCCAAGCTATAAAGTCCTCTGTGAGGGGCACCGTCCTAGCCTCCTGATAGTGGGAGTTAGTGACATGAAACCGAATCATGTAACCCTTATATATTCTTACAAAGGATTACAAAGAAATAGCATGCCGACAGGAGACCATTTGGTCCATAACTAGGTCAGATGCGAAAAAAATGATAAATAAAAATTATAATAATATAAATAATAACAAATAAAATAAATGAATAGGTGAAGTTAAATAATAAATACATGATTTATCTATAAATTTATCTATTTATTAATCTTACTTAATCTATTTGCTTATCTTTGTTACAAAGTTGGTCTCACGGGATGAACCGAAACACTGAACCGATCTGTTCCATAATATTCCGCTCAGTCTATTTCAGAATTCTTCGTTCAATAAATTAAACTTTAATTGGATAGTATGTCAATTTTTCTTTTTTCTTCGAATTTTGTTGTTTCTTCGAGTATATGAGTGTCA
>NC_134808.1:45201097-45208597 GCF_046742065.1 Oratosquilla oratoria
AACGCAAACTTTACTATCGTAAATAACGCAACTCTTACGATCGTAAATAACGCAACTCTTACGATAGTAAATAACGCAACTCTTACGATCGTAAATAACGCAGCTCTTACGATCATAAATAACGCAACTCGTAGATACCGCAACTCTCATATTCATAAATAACGCAAACTTTACGATCGTAAATTACGCAACCTTTACAATCGTAAATAGCACAAGCTTGCGATAGCAAATGCTTCCTGAATGGAGACCTGGAACGACAGAGCTGGGCGCGTTCCTCGGTGCGTTCGGCTCTAGTTTTGCCGTCGTTAGCGCTCCCAAAACTATTAAAGCTTTAGAGACAGGAGGTTCATACCGAAATAAAAGTCCGGTAGGCCACATACTATACCAAAGAAAAATTTCGTAGGCCACACACTATACCGCCACCTATATTACTTTAATAGTTTGGGAGCGCTAACCAAGACCAACTTAAAGCGGAACGCACCGAGGAACGCATCTAGGAACGCGCCCAGCTCTGGTGGTTCTTAACCTTTTTCATCCTATGCCCCCTCTCCCCGAGAGACTCTTCAGGGTATTACCGTAAACTCTTTAAGAAATTTTGAAACTGTGAACCTTGTGAAAAGGCAAGATAAAACACTGGTTGTAGCTGATATTTTCACTGTAGCCAACCGCGCTTGTGACCAGTGTTGCACTCGCTAAATTGGTAAAAGCCCAAGTGTCTAATTCAAACATATGGAAATATATTATTCTCCCGAATCCTTTGTGACCCCTCAAGAAACCCCCCAAATGACCCCCCAGGGGGGTAACGACCCCCCCAGGTTAATAACCGCTGGTCTACAGGAAGACCCCAAAGGTCTTACTTCTACAGCAGAACCTAAAATATCCTTCCACCGGCGAGGGAGAGTACTATAACCTCTTTAAGGTGCCAATGAGGGTATGGTGGGGCGGGATGGGTGGTTACCTCAGCTGAATAAAATCGTCTGGAGGCTTCCAGAGCAAAGGTATAGGTCAGGGGTGGGGAACCCTTGGCACGCGTGCAAAACCTGACACACTAACGATTTTTTTCCGGCAAGCGAAACTCAGAGCTCATCTTAAAACAAATAACAAATAAATCTCCAATTTCTTTTGTTTGACCACTTATAACCGTATGATGTGTTGGGTGGCTGATCGGGGACCTTATGGGAGGTAAAAGGAGAGGCACAAAAATAAATAAATAAATAAAACAATAAATATTTGGTTGGCTTTGGCACGCGCACTGAAAAAGGTTCCCCACCCCTACAGAGGGAGTTTCCTTCGGCTGAATAAAATCGCCTGACGGCAGGAGGAACAGAAACAGGTTTAGCAAATAACAGACACTAATACTCGGCCCCCAGGGTCGCTGTCACCAAGCCATTTTGTTCAGATGAACAAAACTACAGGTCGAACATGAACATTTGGTGAACATGTTCACTATGGCGTCATCACGAATCTGAATAAAATCGCCCGACGCTAGATGGAATAAAATGACAAGTACGCCTCTGTAAGTAAGGGACGAGCACCTTACCATAAGAACACAAGAATGTAGGAGACTGCAAGAGACCATAGGGCTTACACTAGGGAGTCCCTTACCACATATCATCCCCTATCCATGAAGTCATCTTCTCTTCAAACAGCCAATTGTTTCAGCGCTGACTACTCGGTTACTAAGTTTATTCCATTCGTTGCCCACACTATCGGTAAACTAGTTCTTGCCTATTTGCTTTGTCAAACCCCGTTTGTCAAACAAGTGTCTAAAGTGATGTTTGACCGTGTGAATGGGGTATTTGGTTGTCAAACATGTTTGTCAAACGTGTTTGAAGTGATGTTTGACCGTGTGAATGGGGGTATTTGGTTGTCAAACACGTTTGTCAAACAAGTGTTTGACAACCAAATATCCCATTCACACGGTTACACGGTCAAAAGGTAGGCCACATACTATACCAAAGTGATGTTTGACCGTGTGAATGGGGGTATTTGGTTGTCAAACACGTTTGTCAATCAAGTGTTTGACAACCAAATACCCCATTCACACGGTCAAACGTCACTTCATACCGGGTTTGACAAACCGTTTGACCATATGAATAGCCCTTTGGTCTATATTATTCGTCATCCATTCTTTTTATCCCGGGTGTCGCCAGGCGATTTTATTCATCTCCGTGGCACCTGCTAGCCTCCTCGGTAGCGAGGAGGTCCGGGCTGCTAGACGATGATAATAAGCCCTCCGCCCCTTTTCTCGCCGCCTGCAGGAGGGAACCGCCCTCCTCCACTCTAGGGAGGAGGAGGAGCAGCAGGAGGAGAAAGAGAGAGGAGGAGGAAGAGAGAGGTGGAGGAGAAGAGAAGAGGAGAAGAGGACGACGAGGAGGAGGAGGAAGAGAGAGGAGGAGGAAGGGGAGGAAGAGAAAGAAAAGAAAGGAGGAAGGGGAGGAGGAGAAGAGAAGAAGAGGACGGCGAGGAGAGAGGAGAAGGAGGAGGAGAGAGGAGGAGATAGGAAGAGGAGGAGGAGAGATGAGAAGGAGGAGGAAGAGAAGAGAGGAAGAGGATGACGAGGAGGAAGAAGAGAGGAGAGGAGGAAGAGAAGAGAAGAAGAGGATGGTGAGGAAGAGGATGAGGATGAGGAATATGAACTGTAGTTTGCCAGGGCTTCTGTCTTCTAGGACGATCTCATACCAAATAGGAAGAGGAGGAGGAGGAGGAAGAGGAAGAGGAAGAGGAAGAGGAAGAGGAAGAGGAGGAGGAGGAGGGAAAAAGTGAAGGAAAAGGGAGAGGAAGGGAAAGGGAAAGAGAGGGGGGAGAAAGAGAAGTAGGAGTAGGAGGAAGAGGAGGAAGAGGAGGACGAAGAGGAGGAGAAGGAGGACGAGGACGAAGAGGAGGAGGAAGAGGAGAGGGAATAGGGCAAAGGAGAAGGGAGAGGAAGAGGAGGAGTAGGAGTAGGAGGAAGAGGACGAGAGGGAAGAGGAGGAAGAGGAAGAGGAGAAGTAGGGTTAGGATAAAGAGGGCGACAAGGAGGAGGAGGAAGAGGAGGAGGAAGAGGAGAAGCAAAAAGAATCCAGAGGAGGAGGAGGCGGAAAAGGCGGCATTCGCCCTTGCCTTTCCCTCCCACACTAACTGCTAACACACACAACACACACACATACACATACGTGTACACACACACACACACACACACACACACACACCTACTCATACACACCCGTACACATACACATACAGACACATGTGCACACATTTACATATGTACACACACGCACGTGCAAACAAATACACATGCACACATACACACACAGACACGCGTACACATACACACACACGTACACACACTCATATACATACACACACGTACACATAAACACACTTGCGTGCACACAAATACACATGTACACACACACACGTGTACACGCGTACACACACACATACACACACGTACACACACATACGTGCACACAAATACACATATACACCCACACGTGTACACGCGTACACATGTACACACACACACACCTTAACCAGGACGATGTTCTCGATTCGAGGCACGTCGAGCATTGCAGAGTACGCGCCCAAGTTGGGTCTCAATCAGCAATGCATATAGAAAAGGCGACTGATATACATATACATATACATATACACATATATATATATATATATATATATATATATATATATATAAACATATATATATATATATATATATATATGTATATATTTTATATATATATACTGTAAATATATATATATATATATAGATATAAATTTATATATATACCGGTACACATACATTAGGTGGGCGGGAAGAGGAAAGACTGGAGTCTTTAATCTGAGTTTTATTCTTGACTAGTTTCGCTAAAAGTTTTCTAGTAAGAATTGTGCTACAGGGCTAGGAGTAATACTATTCTTTTAAGAAAATTTGTAGCGAAAGTAGTCGAGAATAAAAATCGGATTAAAGACTCCAGTCTTTCCTCTTCCCGCCCACTTCCACTTGTAAAAATGTCTCAACATATATATATATATATATATATATATATATTTATATATATATATGTATGTATTGTATGTATATATCCATTCACTTGGAAATATAAATTGGTGGACACGTAAACAAACACATAACCACAAACACATACACACACGAAATAGTTATTTTCACCAAGACGTAGAAGGAAAAACCAGAGAAAAAAACAGATCCATAAACAAACTCAGATACAAACACACACACACACGAACTAGCTACTTTTATACAGAAGCAGCAGAAGGAAAAAATCAGAGAAAAATAAAGCGACACACACACATACACACAAACACAAGCAAGCTTACAAACACGTACACACAAACGTACACGTATACGCAGGAGGGCAAACACACACACAAACAAACAAATAATGACACTAATCTAGTTGTTGATGATGCCGAGATCATTAAGTAACAGATGATTGCAAATTGTTACAGAATGATGTGGATAAGATATATGAACGGACACAGAGCAGAAAATGAATATCAATTAAAAAAAAAATGAAAATAGGTAAAAGTAAGATTAAGCTATCACGATCCTATGAAATGGAAACTGAAGCAATTAAGAAGACGATTTTTTTTTTTTTTTTTTTTTTTTTAAGTGATGGGAATGGGTCGTTTGTCATTTAAAAAATATAAACAAGATTGCAAGAGACACAAAATTGTTGACGAATTTACATAGACGAAAAAAAAAAAAAATTATAATTATAAAAACTTATCCGCCCAAGATTGGGGTACGCTGCAGTGGTGTGATTCTCACACACATACATACAACTAAGAGTGTGTATATATGTGTGTGTATATATATATATATATATATATATATATATATATATATATATATATTTATATATTAAAGAACATACAAAGATCAGTAATCAAAGTAGTTCCTTGCCTAGCTGTCAGAATAAAAGAAAGACTTGATTAGTTGGACCATCCAACACTACAGGGAAGAAGAGAGAGTTGATGTAATGATTCATAACTATGAAAGGCGTGGACACATTAGACCAAGAAACATTTTTGATGAGACGAAAGAATAATGAAAAGATATTGGCAGAAACTGAAAAAGAAGGCAATGTATTTGAACGATAATAAAAAAAAAAACACAGTTCCTTATACAGACGTAGTGATAAAAATAAATAAACAAATAGGTAAATAAATAAATAAACAAAGAAACAAATAAATAAATAAATAAATTATAATATTGGAGAGCGGAAGAGTACAGACAGACAACACAAACTAATTTAAAGTCAAGTTTGACCAATGGAAGTACTTAATACGGGTTTTCGGACAAGGCGATATGACGTCATTTAGCCCCGCCCCTTTACCTACGTGGGGAGACTCTGTACCCGGAAAGACGTCAAGAGGAAGCGAGTTCCAGAACCTCACGGTTATGGTAACGAAGAAAGAGGAAGGAAGGAAGGTCTGGACATTTCTACTTGACCACATTATTCCAATATTATATAAATATATTTTGCTGTCGACTTTTTGATATATAACCTTTATAAATTATTCAATTCTAATTAACTTTATTTAATTTTATTCATTCATTCTTTTTATTTTATTTTTTATTTATTCTTTGTCTTTTTTCTATTTAATTTTTTTATTTTTGCTAAATGAGCTGCATTCATACAACAACAACGAAAGACATGCTTGCATGTATCTATTTATTATTTATTTATTTGTCATTAACTTATCTTATTTATTTTTCCATTATAATTTTCTATTCATTTATCTATCATTTTGCTGTTTTTTCGCATCCGACCTAGTTATGGACCAAAAGGTCTCGTGTCGGCATGATCTTCCTTTGCAATTCTTTGTTATCTACCAGCGACTATATCCTTCGAGACAATATCATACAGATGAGGTGGAGTCAGAAATGATTGACGAGAGACTTGAGGGCGTCTGTGGAAGCTCAGTAAAATTAAAGTAAAAATAAATAAATAAATAAATAAATAAATAAATAAAATAAAGTTAGTGAAAATTAAAAAAGTTGAAGTGTCAAGTTAAAAATGACCAACATTATTATTATTATTATTTTTATTATTATTACTATTATTATTATTATTATTTATTTATTTATTTTTTGTGAGGGGACAAGTCTCTATACTATTCCAAAGAGTAATTGTACAGAAAAATAAATGGAACTTTACAGGGATTTTAAAATTGCTTAGTCTCATAAATAATTATGAGAGAGAGAGAGAGAGAGAGAGAGAGAGAGAGAGAGAGAGAGAGAGAGAGAGAGAGAGAGAGAGAGAGAGAGAGAGAGAGAGAGAGAGAGAGAGAGAGAGAGAGAGAGAGAGAGAGAGAGAGAGAGAGAGAGAGAGAGAGAGCACGAGAAACACATCGCTACATCTTACAGACGAGTTTCACGATTGTCAGTGAAGAGCTCACCTGATGAATGGTCTTAGCCTCCACCCTCTTGAAGAGGAACAAGGGCGTGCGGTAAAGCAACATATACGTGAGACGCGTACTCGGGAGAGGGCATGCGATAAAGCAACGTACACGTGAGACGCGTAATCGGGAGAGGTTTCAGTAAACGTGTACTTTTCACCGTAGTTACAAACTTGCCAAACACGATTAAGCTACTGTGGAGAGGCACAAAGGTTGTATACTCCCGCAGGGGATAGTCCAGTGACCTTGCAGTGGATAATTAAGGCTTTACTTGCGTGTGTATGTGTGTGTGTTTGTGTATATCTTCTTGTTTCCTATTCTGTGTATGTATCTGCTGAAGAGGATCATAGTCAGTGGTCGAAATATACGGTTTACTCTGTATCTCGGCTTATTTTTCTCCGAGAGTGGGTTTAAAATTTATTTTACTCATGTACTACATCTACGTTATTTAATATATATATACATACATATTCTGTGCATATGGGAGATGATAAAAAAAAGACGAACAAGAAAAAAAGGAGAAAGACAAAGAAGAATAAAGATAAATGAAAATACTACAAAGACGAACAACACTGGGAATAAGACACAGGTAAGGACGGTGAAGAAGACAACGACGACGATGACGGAGGAAAACGAAGACAAAGAATAAGCCAAAGACGACGACGAGGAAGAAGGCAAGGCAAACGAGGAAGACACAAGGAAAACCCAGAGAGAGAGATATCAAAGAAGAAGAAAGAGAAACAGAGAGAAAAGGAGAAGACTAGACCCCAGTCCATGACAGCAAACCATAAGAAAGTTTCCTAAGGAGACTCGGCCCCCGCCTTCTCTCACTCCCCCTCCTCCTCCTCCCAGGGACTTGCTCGCCTCCCTCAGAAGCCTACCCAGTCAGGCTGCCACAGACTCCGCGCACCACTCCACTTTCTAGAGGACAAACTCAGGAAACCCGGGAGGATTTATTGCAGATCGTGCAAGGAGAGTGCAAATGATGCTGGCTTGCCTAGCCCCGCCCCCCCTCTCCCCCGCCCCCCTCTCCTCCTCTCCCTCCTCCTCTTCCTCCTCCTCCTCCTCCTCCTCCCTGTTGACCTTGCA
>NC_134808.1:45228597-45251097 GCF_046742065.1 Oratosquilla oratoria
AGAGCGAGGCTCAAGTAAGAATACATAGACCTTTGGGGGAAGATTCTCAAGACGACGAAACGGCAAAGGATCGAATTCCCTCGAGTTTAAGTGGAGATCCCCCTTCGGTCAGAGGATCCGAACCCGAAGATCCCGGGACGTGAGGCAAATCCCATAACCACACAGACCACCACGACTACCATGTTAGGTGGGACGGGGAGGGAGAGGGGGAGAGGGGAGGGGGAGAGGGGAGAGGGGGGAAAGGGAGAGGGGGAGAGGGGGGAGGGGGGAGAGGGGGGAGAGGGCGAGGGGAGGAGAGGAGAGGAGGAGGGGGAGAGAGAGGGGAGAGAGGGAGAGGGGGGAAATAGGGGGGAAAGGGGGAAAGGGAGAGTGGGAGGGGGTAAAGGGAAAGGGAGAGAGGGAGGAGGGGGACGGGAGAGAGGGGGATAGGGGGAGGGGGGAGAGAGGGAGATAGGGGGAGGAGAAGGGTGGATAGGGGGAGGAGAGGGTGGATAGGGGGGAGGGGGGGAGAGAGGGGGATAGGAGGATGAGTGAAATGGGGGAAGTTGGAGAGGAGGAGGTGGGGGAGAAAGGGGAAGGAGGAGGGGAGAAGAAGGAGGAGAGGGGAGAGGAGAAGGGGGAGAGGGGGGGGAGATAGGGGAGGGGAGGGGAGAGAGAGGAGGGGGGAGAGGGGGAGACGGAGAGAGGGGGGGAAGGGAGAGGGGGGAGACGGAGAGAGGGAAGAGAGGGGAGAGAGTGGGGAGCAATTGGGGAAAAGAGGGGGGAGAGGGGAAAGTTATCATCATAACCATGGAGAGAAGCTTGATGACATGACATGACACTAACAAACGGACAGTGACGTCACAGGAAGTTCAGTGACGTCACGTGAAATTGAATGACATCAGAGGGAGTTAAGTGACTGAATAGAATCATCTAGGATCCACTAATTAGCACTAGTTTTCGGGTTAGGGCACCAATTGTGAACATGTGTGACCCCCCCAACACCCACTAGGGGTCCACGTACGCGAAAATTAAAACCACTAATTACTTTAACCCATCCAAACACAATGAGGTTAGTCTACTAGAAGCCTCTCCCCCTCAGCTGAATAAAAGCGTCTGACGTCAGGTAAGACCAGTGTGATAAGGTGTCATCATGGTGATTCACCATGGTCTTGGGAATCATGTGTTGGACTAGTGATCGACAACAGTTTCACTCCAGGAAGAGAGCTCTGAGTTCATATATGACCGATCTATAGGTAATGATGTGACCTTACACGCACACACACAACTCCCCGCCCACAAGAGTTGGAGTAACGACTCGCAGCGCAGCGATACTGAAATTATTTCAACCCTGGGCGGGATTCGAACCCGGGCCGCCGTAGTGGCAGTCGAGAACTCTACCACTGCGCCACGTGTGTGTGTGTGTGTGTGTGTGTGTGTGTGTGTGTGTGTGTGTGTGTGTGTGTGTGTGTGTGTGTGTGTGTGCGCGCGCGCGCGTGCGAGCCCCTTTCGTACGGGTTGGTACGTTTCCTTTTGCATTGGCTGCCGCCAGGCTATTCTATTCATCACTAGTGTCCCCTCTCAACCCCTTCCGTTCCGTGTGGCACTGTACCTTCCGGTGCACTTGGCGCCAGACGATTTTATTCATCTCCTTGGCACTCTAACGAAAGGGTTGTGGTGACAGGGAAACGGAGTAAGAAGACAGGAAGGAGGAGGGGGAGGGAGGGAAGGGGGGAGGGGGGGACGGGGGACGGGGGAGTGGGGGGACGGGGGAAATGGGACACTGAGTGAGGTTGTGGTCAGACCAGGCACCTCACGTTGCTTCCTTTAACCTAACCAAGTGAGATCTGAAAGTGCCTTCTTGAGTCCTTTCTGCCTACTACTACTACTACTACTACTACTACTACTACTACTACTTCTTACTTCTGCTCCCAGATAGGCTTTCAGCCTGTCAGTCGGGCCAGCACACTTCTCCAGATTGTCCTCTCAAAGCTTTCTTCTTCTTCCCTCAAATCATCTAATTTTCCTAATCCATTTGCCTCTACGATTTCTACAACTCCATCTTTCCATCTTTTCTTTCTACCACTACTACTACTACTACAAAATAAAAAATACTACTACTACTACTAAAAAACGACCTACATCCTCGTGGAACTATGTGATGAAAGCAATCAGGATCTGTCTCCCACTAACACAGTTCATTGGCCCCTCTCTCGCCAATGACTGGTCGACTACCCTTTTGTGTTTTGTATTATTGCACTTTAATGAAGCCTAATACAGAAGTTCATTTATCCTACTTTGTACTACAGTCTGCTCAAAATCGAGGTTTTGGACGTGTGCTGATTTGGGCGGTGGGGACCTGGTACCTCTCAGGCATAGGAGGGCTGATCTTAAGAGTGAGAATGACAGTCTACATCTCATCCACGATACAATGCTGCTACCACTACTACTGCTGCTACTACTACTACTACTACTACTACTTCTACTACTACTTCCACTACTACTACTACTACTACTACTAATACCACTACTACTACTATTACACTATTTATTTGCTTCCTTATGACAATCTGTCGGTGATAGATAACGACAGTGCTCCGGTGAAGTGTGATGTGCTGAGTGAGGCTGGGTGGTGCATACTATTACTACGACCATTACTACTAACACAACCACTATCACCATTCCCACCATTATCACCACCATCACTATCCACTACCGCTACTACCACCACCATCAAAGTTATCGTCATTCGCACCTCTGTCGTCACCACCATCATTATAATAAATGTTACGACCATCACCATTACTATTATGAATGACGTCATCATCACCACAACCACCATCTCTCCCACTATTTTCGTCTTCTTCTTCTTCTTCTTCCTCTTCTTCTTCCTCTTCTTCTTCCTCTTCTTCTTCCTCTTCTTCTTCGTCTTCTTCTTTGTCTTCTTCTTCGTCTTCTTCGTCGTCTTCTTCCTCTTCTTCTTCTTCTTCTTCTTCTTCGCCTTCTTCTTCTTCTTCTTCGCCTTCTTCTTCCTTTTCTTACCAACGAAACTTTTCGAGGTCATTTAAGAAGTTCGTTACGAATGACGTCATACGGTGTAGGTTTGATCCCTTACGAATTCTCTTGGGGGATGATGACGTCACGAGGGTATGTGATGTGGCACGACGTGGCACATTATGGCACGGCGTCACCAGCGATTCTATCGTTGGGGGGGAGGGAGGAGGAGGGGAGAATATCACAGCAAAGAGATGAAGTCATAGAATTGTTAGATGATAGAGATTGAAGGAAGACAATAAGAACACTAAGGCGTAGAAGGCCTTCCCGTTGTTGTTGTTGTTGTTATTGTTGTTGTTGTTATGGACTTCAGTTAACCATTGCTTCTCTCCTAGTGAACATTCTCGTATCGCTGTTGTCCGCGTCAGCAGCATTATACTGCATCAGCCGCTATGACGGGACAGCCTCCCCCCCCTCTGCCCTCCCCCGCCCTCCCCCACCCCCGGGGGGGAGGACAGCGGGGGGAGGGCAGAGGGGGGGAAGAGGAGGTGGGAAGTAACGCTGACGAAGGCAAAACTCGAGGAGAGAAGGACATGAACACACCAACACCAACCAAGGCAACACAAGGGACGTGGTGTGGAATGAAGTGGACGTGGTGTGGAATGAAGTGGACGTGGCGTGGAATGAAGTGGACGTGGTGTGGAATGAAGTGGACGTGGTGTGGAATGAAGTGGACGTGGTGTGGAATGAAGTGGACGTGGCGTGGAATGAAGCTGACGTGATGTAGAATGAAGTGGACGTGGTGTGGAATGAAGTGGACGTGGTGTGGAATGAAGTGGACGTGGTGTGGAATGAAGTGGACGTGGTGTGGAATGAAGTGGACGTGGTGTGGAATGAAGTGGACGTGGTGTGGAATGAAGTGGACGTGGTGTAGAATGAAGTGGACGTGGTGTAGAATGGAGTGGACTGAATCAGGAATGTTAAGAGAGAAAATGGAGAAGATGGAGGATAAAGAAGGGGAGAAAAACGAGAGGAAAAACAAATGGAGGAAAAGGAGGAGGATAAGGAGGAGGAGGAGGAGTATAAGGAGGGGGAGGAGTATAAGGAGGGGAGGAGGAGTATATGGAGGAGGAGGATAAGGAGGTGGAGGAGGAGGATAAAGAGGAGGAGAAGGAAGATAAGATAAGGAGGAGGAGGTGGAGGAAGAAGAGGAGGAGAGGGAAGAAGATAAAAAAGAAGAGGAGAAGAGAAGAATGGGTATGGAAGGGAAGAAAGAAGGAGGAGGAGGAAAAAAGAGAAAAGAGAACGAAAAATAAAAACTATATTGATGAGGAAAAGACTGAAAGTGGACATAGGAAAAATAGACGAGGGGAAGGGAGGGGAAGTGAGGGGAAGGGAGGGGAAGGGAGGGGAGGGGAGGGGAAGAGAATGGAAAGAGGTGGAGGGGTAGGGAGTGGGAAGGAGTGGAGTGGAGAGGAGGGGAAGGGAGGGATGGGGAAGGAAAGAAAATGGAGAGAAGTGGAGGGATGGGGAGAGGAGGGGTAGGGAGTGGGCAGGAGTGGAGTGGAGTGGAGAGGAGGAGAAGGGAGGGATGGGAAGGGAAAGAGAATGGAGAGAAGTGGAGGGATGGGGAGGGGAAGGGCGTGGGCTGGAGGAGAGAGGAGGGGAGGGGAGAGGAGTCCAGGGGTGGGGAGTGGATAGGATTCGAGGGAAATGGAGGAGTAGTTAGGGGAGTGGAGGGGAGTGGAGGGGAGGAGAGGGGAGAGAAATGGAGGGAGGGAAAGGAGTGGAGGATTTGTAGCCTTTCGTCAGTTGATTTTATTCAAATTTGTTCCACTCTCTCTCTCTCTCTCTCTCTCTGAGCTTCGAATTCACCTCACAACTACGGAGGCTCTGGTTCGATTCCTAATAACCGGCGACAGGTGACTGCCACTTGCCCTGGCAGCCCAAACCCACAAGGCAAAGGTGGTGGCTTCGGCCGAAGTTAATCGCCTCCTGGCGTAAGCTCAAGCTATGAGAAGTCGTGGCGAGAAGCCAACAATGAGAAGTCAGCAACGAGAAGTTGTGGGTTGATGAGTTGAGAGTTGAACTGCTCATGCCCCAGCAACGAGAAGTTGTGTTTAAGGTCGTCCTACAGTGACGTGAGCAGTCAAGAAATCATCTGCTCAACAGTGAGAAGCCCCGGCGAAAGCTTTCCTGCAAAGAAGTGAGAAGTCTGGAACCACCTGCTCATATTGAGAAGCTTAAACAAAAGGCTACTCTTCCGTAAGAAGTCACGACTCAATTCAACTGCTCACCGACGAGAAGCCAAACCACGGCTGCTCAGCGAAACTTCTTCCTCGAGAACCCAAGACAACTGCTCACCGACGAGAAGCCAGACCACGGCTGCTCAGAGAACGAGAAACCCAAGAAAAACTTCTCCTTTCTCGAGAACCCAAGACAACTGCTCACCGACGAGAAGCCAGACCACGGCTGCTCAGGGAACGAGAAGCCCAGGCGAAACTTCTCCTTCCTCGAGAACCCAAGACAACTACTCACCAACGAGAAGCACAAGGATCAGCCAGTGGCAGGGAACTTGGTCGTCCTGTCCTTCTGGTCCTGTGAGAAGCCGGGCTGCTCAGAGAACGAGAAGCGGCGAGGAGCTGTGATGACAAGAAGCTCCAGCGGCATGACAAATGGCGTCCTAGCCGCTGGCTTCCTTGCCCAGACGACCCGTGACTTAGTCGTGACTCGCCTTTAATTCCAGTCCTCAGGTACGAGGTCCTCAGCGTCTGCGTCGTCGCTCCTGTCTCCTGTACTCTCCCCTCCCCCCCTCCCCCCCTCGCAAAGGATTCGTCGCCGGTAGAGTCCCTTCCCTGACTGGCGGTCCTTCCCCCCGCCCTCTTCCATCCACGTGACGTCACCTATGGTTATGGTTATGGCGTCTTCGGAAGCGTGTTGGTCTCGTACTCGCTCAGTTCAGGGTTCGAATCCCGCACTGCTCTTCGATTCCCACTCGCTTAGTTCAGGGTTCGAATCCCGCACTCCTCTCCGATTTCCACTCGCTTGATTCAGGGTTCGAATCCCGCAGTCCTCTTCGATTCCCACTAGCTTAGTTCAGGGTTCGAATCCCACACTGCTCTTCGATTACCACTCGCTTAGTTCAGGGTTCGAATCCCGCACTCCTCTCCGATTCCCAGCAGTTACCTGCGCTATCAGCCCCCTAAAGCACATAATAGGGCAAAGGTGATGGCTTCGGCCGCAGCTACTCAGCGCCTCCTGGCGTAGGTTCCTCACCCCCCATAGAACCCCTTCCATGCCAGGTAGTCCTTTACCCTCTCCGTCTTCCTGTCGCCACGCGATTCTATTCGTTTCTGAGGCGAAGAGCTTCCGACGTTGCACAGACTTCTGACTAATACTTTCCGACTGACGGGTCTGTCATATACTTTGAGTCCATGACGTCATGACGTCTGAGATCGTGACCTCGTGATGTCTGAGGTAGTGACGTCATGATGTCTGAGTTCGTGATGTCATAACGTCTGAGTTCGTGACGTCATGACATCTGAGTTCGTGACGTCATGACGTCTGAGTCCGTGACGTCATGATGTCTGAGGTGACGTCATGTCTGAAAGGTCGTGATGTCATGATATCGAAGGTCGTGACGTCATGACGTCTAAGTCCGTGACTTCATGATGTCTGGGGTCGTGACGTTATGTTCGAATCAGTCATGTCGCACATTCGCAGTTACACACATTAAAAAAATAAAAAATATTTTCTCTTGGTCTCTCTCTCTCTCTCTCTCCCTCTCCCTCTCTCTCTCTCTCTCTCTCTCTCTCTCTCTCTTTTTTTTTTTTTTTTTTTTTTTTTTTGATGGGTGGGTGGGTTGAAGACCTTCACGAAGTCTCCAGCTATTTCGACGAGATCCGTCGACTGAGTTCGATTACTAAAACAGATCGTCGGGTGCGATTTGTATCACGGCCGTATAGACAATCCCCAGCAATACCTTCCGTACCGGATGGCACTCTACAATCTATTCTGGCTGTCGCCATACTATTTCATTCAATTCCGTGGAGCCCACGGGTAAGGCAGAGAGAGAGAGAGAGAGAGGAAGGAAGAGGGGAGGAGAGAGGGAGAGAGAGGAGGAGGAGAGGAGAGAGGGGGGTAGGGAGGAGAGAGGGGGGTAAGGGAGGGTGAGAGAGAGAGAGAAAGAGAGAGGAAGGAAGAGGGGAGGAGAGAGGGAGAGAGAGGGAGGAAGAGGGGAGGAGAGAGGGAGAGAGGGGGAGAGGGAGGGAAAGGGAGGAGAGAGAGAGATGTAAGGGAGGGTGAGAGAGACAGAGAAAGAGAGAGGGAGGAAGAGGGGAGGAGAGGGAGAGAGAGGAAGGAAGAGGGGAGGAGAGAGGGAGAGTGAAGGAGAGGGAGGAAGAGGGAGATAGAGGGAGGGTGAGGGAGGGTGAGGGAGGGTGAGGGAGGGAGAGAGAGACAGGGAGACAGAGACAGATTCAGAGAGAGACCTGGAACAGAACCCTGTGGAACTCCACAGGCTACTTGCACGGGAGAAGAGTAATGACCGTCTATACCAGGGGTTCTTAACCTTTTTCCTCCAATTCCCCACTTTTTAGTGAGCCAACTCTCCATTTCCCACCACAGCATCGGTCTTTGACAAATTCGATTTTAACCCATGCAGTGTTGACATTTCTACCACCAGAAACAAACAAATAGAAACAAAAACACATCGAAAAAAAAAGACAGTGGTTCATTTGTCCGACCGGTCATTCCCCATTTGGCAACTCCGCCATTCCCCACAGGTTAAGAACCACTGGTCTATACAGAAGGACGAGGGGAGGAGAGAGGGAGAGAGAGGGAGAGGGAGGAAAAGGAAGGAGAGAGAGGGAGGGTAAGGGAGGGTGAGAGAGACAGAGAAAGAGAGAGGGAGGAAGAGGGGAGGAGAGGGAGAGAGAGGAAGGACGAGGGGAGGAGAGAGGGAGAGTGAAGGACGAGGGGAGGAGAGAGGGAGAGTGAAGGAGAGGGAGGAAGAGGAAGATAGAGGGAGGGTGAGGGAGGGTGAGGGAGACAGGGAGACAAGAGAGAGAGATAGAGAGACCTGGAACAGAACCCTGTGGAACTCCACAGGTTACTTGCACGGGAGAAGAGTAATGACCGTCTATACAGAAGCTATAGAACAATCAGAAAGAAAACCAGAAATGAGATAGCCGAGAAAGGACAGGGACAAAGATTTGTGTTAGATTCTAACAAATGTTTCCTGATAAGTCTGAGACAACAACATAGACATGTAGATAAAAAATATACATACATATATAGGCCTATATGTAAAAAAATTGTTACCTTACCAATAGATTATGTAGGTACACATATGTAGATTTTCTTCACATTACACAAAGTGTGTAAAGCTAGAGTACGTCTATATACATATATACATTATATAGGCCTATATATAAAAGCTATGCAGGTACACACATGTACATTTTCTTGACATTATACAATGTACGTTTATTGTATTATACCTCAAGGTTAACATGTACATGTAAGTGCACGCACACATGCACACATACACACATACATATGAACAAACATATTATTATTCTTTTTCTGTATATTCTCTCCCCAACACACACACACACACACACACACACACACACACACACACACACACACACACACACACACACACACACACACATTTCTGTCCCTACCTCGCACGGACACACACACACACACGAACATAAAGAGACGTAAAATTATGAGAGAAAAACACAATGATCCAAGCAAGGAGACGCTGGAGATAAATTTGGCAGGAAACGCTAAAATAAAAACCCTGGAAATCCGAGCTGGGTGGCTCCTCGGTCTTCCACATCAACTCACCCCTACCCTCCCGGGTGGAACTTTCTCCCTTTGCCCCTTGACTGTCGCCAGGCGATTTTATTCACCCCGTGGCAACCCCTACCCCTTGGAGGGAAAAGAGTATTAATACCCAATCTCGTTAACCTCTTCATCACCGCGTTCTACTTTTCATACTCATTCTGATTGACGCAAAGCTATTCCATTCAATTCCGTGGTCCCCTCCTCGTTAGCAAAGGGATTAAGACAAGTTGTATAAAAGGTAGTGTGTGTGTGTGTGTGTGTGTGTGTGTGTGTGTGTGTGTGTGTGTGTGTGTGTGTGTGTGTGTGTGTGTGTGTGTGTGTGTGTGTGTGTGAGTGACGAAGTTGGGCTGCCCCGACAGGAAAATGTTGCGTGGAGAGGATATTAGGTACAAGAAAAAGAGGAAGATGAAGATGAAGAAGTGGAAGATGATAAAAAAGAGAAAAAGAGTAAGAACACGTGGAAGAATAGATGATGAAAAAGAAGACGAAAAAATATGAAAAATAAGAAAATGACAAATAAGAAGAATGAAGAAAAAATGCGCTTTGACGGTATGTCAGCCCTTCAGGGCCGCACTCGGACGATTTTATTCATTCGAAGACAGTGGTGCACCCACATCTCTTGTTTCAGGGCAGCAAAATACACTAGGGGAGATTACTTGCACGAGAGGAGGCACTACAAGATCATTAAGTACAAAAGAGAAATTAAGAAGGTGAAGTGACAGGAAAAAAGAAAACGAAGGAGAGAGAAAGAGAGCGAGAGAGAGAGAGAGAGAGAGGGAGAGAGAAAGAGGGAGAGAGAGAGAGAGAGAGAGAGAGAGAGGGGGGGGAGGACGAGAGCTATAGGAAGGCAGAAGGAGTGGATTGGGGGAGAACGAGCAGAAGAGGAGGAAGTAGAAGAGGATACAGATGAAGAGGAAGAAAAAGAATAACTACGAGAAAAAGGAGGACTAGGATGGAGAAGGGACAGCGGGAGGGGCAGGGAGAGAAAGTGAAAGAGAGAGAGAAAGAGAGAGAAAGAGAGAGAAAGAGAGTGAGGGAGAGAGGGAGAGAGAGAGAGAGAGAGAGAGAGAGAGAGAGAGAGAGACAGAGGTGGTAGGGAAGGGTAGGAAGAGGGAGGGAGAGGGAGAGGAGTGGAGGGGTAGGGAGAGCGGGAGAGGCAGGGAGAAGGAGGGAGAGGCAGGGAGGAGGGAGAGGCAGGGAGAAGGAGGGAGAGGCAGGGAGAGGCAGGGAGAGGCAGGGAGAAGGAGGGAGAGGGAGGGAGAGGGATGGATGGGTAGGGAGATCGGGACAGGCAGGGAGAGGGAGGGAGGGAGAGGTTTGAGGGGAGGGAAAGGGAGAGAGGGGTTGGGAGAGGGAAGGAAAGGGAGAGAGGGGTTGGGAGAGGGAGGGAGAGGGAGGGAGAGAGATGGAAGGGTAGGGAGAGGGATAGGGAGAGTCGCCAGTAGGAATGTTTGCAAAGAGGGACCGTCTGGGCCACCCGGCCAGTCTCAAAGTAATACATTCTACGCCTGATCAACGTCACAGATAATGGTGATATTATATCCCTACCCTCTCTCCCTCTCTCCCACTCCCTCCCTCCCACTCCTTATCTGGGAGTTATGGTGGTCTAGTGGTCAGTATTCTGTGTCCAATTTCTCAAGTGTGTGGGTTCGAGTCGTTCCCATTATAAAACACTGATAATAATGATGATAATAATAATTATGATAATGATAATAATAATGATAATAATAATAATAATAATAATAATAATAATAATAATAATAATAGTAATAGTAATAGTAATAATAATAATAATAATAATAATAATAATAATGGTGATAAAATTAATATTTATAATAACAGTAGTAGTAGTAGTAGTAGTAATACCTGTAATAACAATAGAATAAATAATAATAATAATAAAATAATAATAATAATAATTAATAATAATAATGACAGTAATAATAATACTAATAATAATAATAATAATAATTATTATTAATGATTATGATAATAATAATGGTGATAATAATAAAATTAATCATTATAATAGCAGTAGTAGTAATAACTGTAATAATAATAGAAATAGCAATAATAATAATAACAATAATAATGAAATTAATCATTATAATAGCAATAGTAGTAGTAGTAATAATACCTGTGATAATAATAGAAATAATAGAAATAATAATAATAATAATAATAATAATAATAATAATAATGGCAATAGTAATAATATAATAACAACAACAATAATAATGACAATAAAAATGGAACAATCACAAGAAAAACCTTGAGTGGAAATGGATGGAGAAAAAAAAAAAAAAACGTTACTGCCATCTTGCTTCTTTCGGTTTTTCCTTCCCTCCATTCCTTTTGTTTCTCTTCGTTCCTCCGACATTTAACCTTTCCTCCTCCTCCTCCTCCTCCTCCTCCTTTTCTTGTTCCTCCTTTTCTTGTTCCTCCTCCTCTTCCTCCTCCTTTCTCTTCTTCCTCCTCCTCCTCCTCTTCTTCCTCATCTCTTCTTCTTCCTCCTCATCTCTTCTTCTTCCTCCTCCTCTCTTCTACTTCTTCTTCTTCTTCTTCTTCTTCTTCTTCTTCTTCTTCTTTTTCTTCTTCTTCCTCCTCCTCCTCCTCTCCCAAAACGATCGCGCCATTTTCTTTTCCTGCTCTCTCTCTCTCTCTCTCTCTCTCTCTCTCTCTCTCTCTCTCTCTCTCTCTCTCTCTCTCTCTCTCTCTCTCTCCCAATCCGAATTCCAAATTTCGTATAATCTTTATTTCGTTCAAATTTATATATTATAGATCCACCTCCTCTTCTTATCTTTTTTCGCTTATAACATTTTCTCCGAGGTGAAAATGTTCTGGAAGCAGAGATGAAAAGATTACGGGTAAAGCAGAAGGAAGAGGAGGAGGGAGGAGGAAGAGGAGGAGGGAGGAGGAGGTGGAGGGAGGTGGAGGAGGTGGAGGGAGGGAGAAGTGAGGAGGGAGGTGGAGGTGAGGAGGGAGGAGGGGTAGTAGGGAGGAAGACGAGGGAGGAGGGGTAGTAGGGAGGAAGACGAGGGAGGAGTATGAGGAAGAGGAGGAGGAGGAGGAGGAGGAGGAGGAGGAGGAGGGAGGAGGAGGAGGAGGAGGAGGAGGTAGAGGAGGAGGAGGTGGGAGGAGGGAGGAAGAAGGAGGAGGAAGAAGGAGGAAAAAGAGGAGTGGGAGAAGGAGTAAGAAGAGGAGTGAGACAAGAAAGTCGACCAGGAACAGATGAAAAGAAAAAAAAAAAGACAAATTAACGAGAGGAAACAAGTCAACTCAGTAGGAAAAAAGAAAAGAAAATAAGAGAGAGAAAAAGAAAGGATGAAAGAAAAATAATAATAAATTGTGACGAATGAATAACTTAATTACCCAAAAGATAAATTAAAATAGAAAATAAGAAAATATTCGTTTGTGTATAGGGAGGGGGGTGGTGGTGAGGGGCATACGAGTGACGTCACATCGCCCAGCCTGTATGACGTCATGTTGGTTCCGAGGGCAACTAACGTGAACTTTGTTATATGAATTAGATTTTGTTATAGAAATGGAAAAAAAAATATGCACATACATGATTATATGTGTACATACTGTATTGTATATACAAATACATTTGTATATATATATATATATATATATATATATATATATATATATAATATATATATATATACGTATGTACATATATGTATACATACTGTACTGTATGTACATGAGTATTATACATCTGTACACATATAAGTAAAAAGTATACACATACATATATAGGTATGTACATAAATGTATACATACTTTACTGTATATATACACTAACACGCACACACACATACACACACACACATATATATACATACATATACATGTATACATATATACAAGCGTTTGTATATTTGAACATAAAAGAATACACAGACATATATAGATATGTACATATATGTACACACACGCACATGCACATGCACACAAATCCCGTTGGGGCAGCCCTTCAACAAGCGCCTGAAGGTCGCCTCTCAAGATACGGAGCCCAGTGGCACCAAAAAGAAAAGGAAAGAGAAAGGGAAGGAAGGGAAGGCAAGCAAGGGAAAGGAGGGAAGGAGGGAAAGGAGGGAAGGAGGGAGGGAGGAAGGGAGGAAGGAAAGAAAGACTGAGGGAAAGAAAGGAGAAAGTAGTAAAAAACGAAGCGATGAGAGATGAGAGGGAGAGAAGAGGAGAGAGAGAGAGAGAAGAGAGGAGAGAGAGAGAGGAGAGAGAGAGAGAAGAGAGAGAGAGAGAGAGAGAGAGAGAGAGAGAGAGAGAGAGAGAGAGAGAGAGAGAGAGAGAGAGAGAGAGAGAGAGAGAGAGAGAGAGAGAGAGAGAGAGAGAGAGAGAGAGAGAGAGGAGAGAGAGGAGAGAGAGAGGAGAGAGAAGAGGAGAGAGAGGAGAGAGAGGAGAAGATATTATGAGGGAGAAAGTGAGGAAGTGAGGAGGGAGGGAGTGAGGGAGTGAGGGAGGGAGGGAGGGAGTGAGGGAGGGAGGGAGTGAGGGAGAAAGGGAGGAGACAGGACAGGTTCCGTCCAGGGTCTGGAAAGACAGAAGAAGCGAGAGCAGCCACGTCAAGATTCCTCCTCCTCTTCCTCCTCCTCCTCCTCCTCCTCCTCCTCCTCCTGGCGGCCCCACGGCCTGAGTTACGCGAAAATAAAATGCTCAGACAAACAACAACGACAACAACAACAACAATAATAACAACTCCCGCTATTCCAGCGCCTTCAAGTGCTCACTGTGGAAGGCAGAATATCTCTCTCTCTTTCTCTCTCTCACTCTCTCTCTCTCTCTCTCTCTCTCTCTCTCTCACTCTCTCTCTCTCTCTCGTTCTTTCCACTGTTCACTGTGGAAGGCAGACTATCTCTCTCTCTCTCTCTCTCTCTCTCTCTCTCTCTCTCTCTCTCTCTCTCTCTCTCTCTCTCGTTCTTTCCATTGCTCATTGTGAAAGACAGACTCTCTTTCTCTCTCTCTAACGCATCAACACACACTCACCGCTTGCTGGTGTAATGGTTAGCGTTGCGGATCCCCATGCTGAGAGTCCGAGATCGCTCCCCTTGTAATGTGTGTGTAACGTCACCGGATTCCCCATAGGCCGTCCTAAGCGAGATTTGCACTCTCATCCGGGAGGACACAAGCAGTCGATCACAGGTCCTGCACACGCACACACACACACACATACACACACACAGTAGTAGAGTTCCCGGTCGCCACTACGGCGGTCCGGGTTTGAATCCTCCCCAGGGTTGAAATAATTCCAGTATGGCTGCGCTGCGAGTCGTTACTCCAACTCTCGTGGGCGGGGAGTTGTGTGTGTGTGTGTGCGTGTAAGGTCACAGCAGTACCCACAGATCGGTCATATATGAGCTCTGAGCTATCTTCCGGGAGGGAAACAGCTATCGATCACGAGTCAAACACGTGATCCAAGACCATGGTGAATCACACACACACACACACACACACACACACACACACAGAGGACTCGAGCTCGACTCCCAACGGCTACTGGTAGTGTCTTCCACCTCCCCCTGGATGTCCAAGTACAAAGGGCACAGATGACGGGAACAGGTGAGCGTCTCCTGGCGGGATTGTTTGACTCAGTTACCCACGTTTATACATAACTATTCATTCATTTATTCACTTGTAAACGTTTCGCAATCCCAAACCAAACGAGGACATTTATTGCTCTGAACTTTTCACACGCCTTTCTATTGCTGCAGTCGAACTTCGGTCCGAATGGTCCTCCGCAGGACCGGTCTGTCCCCCTGAGGGACGAAGCGGCCTTTGTTGGTATGGCTGAGGTTGTGTATGAAATCTGAAATCAGTGTAATTAGCTCGAGGAGGAGGAGGAGGAGGAGGAGGAGGAAGGAGGGGGAAAGGAGGAAGATGAGGAGGAGAAGGAAGAGAAAGAAGGGGAGGGAGGTGAAGGTGGAGGAAGAGGAGAAGAAAGTAGAAGAGGAGGAGGAACAGGAAGAAGAACAGGAGGAAGAGGAAGGGTCGAAGGAGAAAAGAAGAAGAGGGAGCGGAGAAAGAAGAGGAAGAAGAGGAGGTGGAGGAGGAAGAAGAGGAGGAGGAGGAAGAGGGAGGAGGAGGAGGAAGAAGAGGAGGAGAAGCAGGAGGAAGAGGAAGGGTTTGAAGAAGAGGAGAAGGAGGAGAATTGGTGTGTGTGTGTGTGTGTGTGTGTGTGTGTGTGTGTGTGTGTGTGTGTGTGTGTGTGTGTGTGTGTGTGTGTGTGTGTGTGTGTGTGTGTGTTTTCACCATGGACTTAGATCACGCGTTGGACTCGTGATCGACAACTATTACCCTCCTGGATGAGAGCTCAGAGCCCATATACACCCGATCTATGGATAATGCCATGAAATTGCGCGCGCGCACACACACACACACACACACACACACACACACACACACACACACACACACACACACACACACACACACACACACAACTCCTTGCCCACGAGAGTTGGAGTGCCGGCTCGCAATGTTACGTAGCGATATTGATTTTTTTCAACCCTGGTTGGGAATTGAACTCGGACTGCTAGATTAGCGGTTGCGAACGGTACCACTGCGCTGTCGAGTCGTGTGTGTGTGTGTGTGTGTGTGTGTGTGTGTGTGTGTGTGTGTGTGTGTGTGTGTGTGTGTGTGTGTGTGTGTGTGTGTGTGTGTGTGCATATATGTAAAACATTTACATATGGAACGGCGTGTGTAATCTTCACAATCTTGGTAGGAACACTACCGTCGCATTAAACAAAATAAATTAACAACCAAATATATTTATACATTTACCTTTTATTCATCAGTATCTTCTCAAAATACTTTCACAAACGTGCAGTCTCAGAAACGGAAATTTAATTTACTTGTAAGCCAACTCAAGTGCAGATAAATATATCATATGTTCTTTAGCAAATGTTACATACAATATTAGCATTGCTAATTCCACAAGGCCAGCAGTGGATCTGTCTTCGACTTCCACTCATGCAGAGAATGAACGCTTTTTAAAACTTATAAACATTTACCGCTACACATTACATCTACGGAGTTAATATATGCATGCCTTACTGTCGTGCCAAGCGATGGGATATTGTCGTACACGCGACAATCCTGACACTGCGCTGTATATCGTCGACATTATGAAGTCAGTCCTCGGATGTTGTGTCTTGTTGACATTCAAGCACGTATAGAATGTTCCACGTTGTCGACATTCAAGCAGATATATCGAACGCTGCATCCTGTAGACATTCCAGCATATATATATATATATATATATATATATATATATATATATATATATATATATATATATATATATATATATATATATATATATATATATCGAATGCTGCATCTTGTCGACATTCAAGCAAGTAGAACTTTCCATCTCGACGAATTTTTGGTTTTTCCAAATGCTGCATCTTGTCGACATCCAGGAAAAAAAGGTATTAAAAGGTTAACTTTGTCGACGTAAAAATCATCAAACGCTTAAGCTTGTCGACATTAAAAGAAAAAAGCAACGAAAGCTTCAACTTGTCGACAATCAGTTAGCAAATGCTGCATCCCGCGGACTTTTATCCTCTATCGAATGCTGCATCTTGTCGACATTCGAACAAGTATCGAAAGCTGAAACTTGTCGATATTCTGGGAGCTAAGACGTGCGTTGCTTACGAATAAAATAATAATTGAGCAAACAAAATATATGCGGGAGAGAATAGTTCCTAATACATAATATATATTACACGGTGGGCGTAAATAAGAATTTATATGACTCATGATGGTATGAAGAAAGACCTTGCCACAAGCAAATGGACTCGACGCGAGGAGGAGGAGGAGGAGGAGGAGGAAGAGGAGGGGCATAAGATCGTACAAGACCCGGGGGAGGGAGAGGGAGGGAGGGAGGGAGGGAGGGAGGGAGGGAGAGAGAGAAGGGGGAGAGGGAGGGAAAGAGAGAAAGAGAGAGATAGGGAGAGATAGATATAGATAAAGGGAGAGAGGGAAGGAGAGAAGGAGAGAGGGAGGGAGGGAGAGAGAGAAGGAAAGAGAGATAGGGAGAGTCAGATAGAGATAGATAGATAGATAGATAGATAGAGAGAGAGGGGGGAAAGAAAAGAGAGAGAGAGAGATAGATAGAGAGAGGGAGAGAAAAGAGGGGGAGAGAGAGATAGATAGAGAGAAAGAGAGAGGGAAATTGAGATAGGGAGAGACAGATAGAGATAGAGATATAGAGAGAGAGATGAGAGAGAGAGAGAGAGAGAGAGAGAGAGAGAGAGAGAGAGAGAGAGAGAGAGAGAGAGAGAGAGAGAGAGAGAGAGAGAGAGAGAGAGAGAGAGAGAGAGAGAGAGAGAGAAGGAGAGAGAGAGAGAGAATGCACAATGTCGTAAAGGAAGTCATCAACTCTTTACATTTCCCGATTCATCACAGTCTGGCTGTGATGATCTCCCCGGTAATGTTGCCTAAGAGTTGGTTTGCCAACTCTCGGGATTTCACTAAATTGTAGGTTTTTTCATCATTTTCTAATACCTCCTCCCCCCGTCCCCCCATCCTCCCCTTTTTACGATCATTTGCACATTTCGGCGCCCCCCCCCCCATCCCCCACCACCGCTTGGGGGAAGGTTTTTAGGTGTTCAATATTGTAAGGACTTTAAAGATACCTTTACGGATCAGAGTTACGTACGATATATTCCTCTATGATGGGGAGGAGGAGGAGGAGGAGGAGGAGGAGGAGGAGGAAGAGGAGGAGAAGCAGAAGGAGAAGGAGAAAAAGAAGATGGAGAAGAAGAAATAAAAGAAGAAGAAGACGATGATGAGGAAGAAGAAGAAGAAGAAGAAGAAGAAGAAGAAAAAAGAGGAAAAAGAAGAAGTAGAAGAAGAAGGAAGAGAAAGAAGAAGAAGAAGACGATGATGAGGAAGAAGAAGACGATGATGGGGATGAAGAAGAAGAGGAGGAGGAGGAGGAGGAGGAGGAGGAAGGTGTGGAAGAAGTAAAATACAAAAAGGTCGGACGCATGTAGGAATAGAAAAAGAAGAGAATGAAGTGGAAGAAGACGACGAAGAGTAAGGAAAAGGAGGAGAAAAGGAGGAGAAAAGGAGGAGAAAAGGAGGAAGAAGTAAAATACAAATAAATAAATAAATAAATAAGGCTGGCGTCCCCTCACAGACGCAGCAAGTTTATTCCATTCAATTAGCAAAGTTGCTTCTACATAAATCTATGTTAAATATACGTAATGGAAGTATGAAGTTCGTGTATCTATATCCTGATGCGAACCGTCTGTCCGTGCTATTGAACTCCGTACAAAAGAAATACATACGTGGAATTCGATGTCCTTTGCAAGACTGTCCTCTACATAACAGTTGCACTCACCTGCAAAAATACAATAATAATGTAAATAATAATAATAATAATGATAATAATAGTAATAACAATAATATAATAATAAATAATAATAATTATAATAAATAATAATAATAATAATAATAATAATAATAATAATAATAATAATAAATAATAATAAATAATAATAATATAATAATAATAATAATAATAATAATAATAATAATAATAATAATAATGATGATGATACATATATACAAACACCAAAAGGCCCTTCCCCTTATAAGGGGCGACTTAAGGATGCTCCTTCAAGCATCACCCACTTCTCGTCCCTTTCTTTCAATGATGGCTCTGTGATGGCAACAACGACGAACGACAATGGTGATGATCATGATGATGATGACCATGATGATAACGATAACATGATGATGATGATGATGACGACGACGACCACGACGATGATGATGACCATGATGATAATGATAACATGATTATGATGACGACAACGACGACGACGATGATAATGATGACCATGATGATAATGATAACATGATGATGATGATGATGATGATGATGATGATGATGATGATGATGACGAGTATGATGTGACGATGATGATAATGCTGATGATGATGATGACAACGATGATAATGACGACGACGATGATGATGAGGATGACGATGATGATAATGATGATGATGATGATTCTTTACCCGAGATGATGATGCATCATTGCTAACCTCTAAACAGCAGCCGCCAGATGATTTCATTCAACTGTGGCGACCTCCTGAAGAGGCGCAACGTCAGACCCAATCTACTGTCAGTTCCCCCCTCCCCCTCCTCCTCCCCCTCCCCTCCTCCTCCCCTCCTCTTCCCCCTCCCCTCCTCTTCCCCCTCCCCTCCTCCTCCTTACTCCCCTCCCTCTCCTACTCCCCTCCCCCTCCTCCTCCTCTCCTCCTCCTCCTCCTCCTCCTCCCCTCCCCTTCTCCTCCTCCTCCCCCTCCGCTTCCTTCTGACCTGAGGAAGAAGGACGGGAGAGGGGGAGGGGAGGGGAGGGGCGGGATGGGGGGATAAGGATTAGGAGGGGATGGGGGGATGAGGGTAGGAAGGGGCACAGGGAAAAGGGGGGAAAGAGGGATAAGGGGAGGAGTGGGACACGTGGGGGGTGAAGTAGGGGGAGAAAGAGAGGAGGTGCCAAGGGGAAGGGGGGAGGAGGGAAGAGGGATGGGAGGGGGAAATGAGGACAGTGAGGGGGGAGGAAAGGAAGGGGATGAGGAAGAAAGATGGTATGGGAAGTGAGGACAGTGGTGGGGGGAGGAAAGGGGAGGAAGAGGAAAGGGGAGGAAAAGAAGGGTAGGGAAGGAAGGGGGAGGAAGAGGGGATGGAGGTGTGGTAAGAGGAAGGGAAGTGATAAAAGAGAAAAGGAAAAAAGAGGGAAATGGGAAGAAGAGGTGGAGGAGGAAAGGGGGTAAGAAAGGGGAGGAGGAAAGAGACCAGAGAGGGAAAAAGGGGGAGAGAGAGAGAGAGAGAGAGAGAGAGAGAGAGAGAGAGAGAGAGAGAGAGAGAGAGAGAGAGAGAGAGAGAGAGAGAGAGAGAGAGAGAGAGAGAGGGGGGGGGGAGGAAAGGGGAGAGGGAGAAAGGAGATAGAGGAGAGAAGGGGGGAAGGGAGAAAGTGGGGGAGATGGGGGGGAGGAAGTGCGGTTAAACTAAGGGAGTGAGGTCAAGATGAACCCCAGGAGGGGGGAAGGGGGGAGAGGGGGAGGGAGGGAAGGAGAAGAAGGGGAGGATGGGAGGGGGTGGGGGTAGAGAGTGAGGGTGTGGGGGTAGAGGATGAGGGGGAAGGGGGTAGGATAAGGGGGGGGTAGGAAGGAGGAGGGGGAAGGGGAAGGGGAAGGATGGAGGGGGTGGGGAAAGGAAAAGGGGGAGAAGGAGAAGAGGGAGGGGGAGGATGAGAGGGGTAGGGGGACAGGGAAGAGGATGAGAGGGGGAGGGGGACGGGGGGGGGAGAATGGGAAAGGAGAGGAATCTTCAAATCACACTCAAAATGTCCTTCAACGACTTGAGGATTCATTGCTGCAAATAGGCACTTTGGCGCCAAATATGTGATTCATACCCACTGCCGTACAAGGAAATACCACGCGCTGTAAATACATCGTGATCATCAATAAATGCCATTTGTGTGCAGAGATACATTTTGTTCTGGCTAAAGCCATGTGATTTTATTATCCATTTCAATGGAACCTCTGGGTGCGAATGGTGTGTATATGTGTGTGTGTGTGTATATATATATATATATGTATATATATATATATATATATATATATATATATATATATATATATATCAACCACAATTCACTTTAATTCTAAGCCATCAACATCGAGAAACTCGAGGAGGCATACATACAGAAATTGAAACGTGGACCAGCCAAGGACTATATATATGTGTGTATGTGTGTGTGTGTGTGTGTGTGTGTGTGTGTGTGTGTGTGTGTGTGTGTGTGTGTGTGTGTGTGTGTGTGTGTGTGTGTGCGTCTGTTGTGCATATGTACATATATGTATACATACACACACACACACACACACACACACACACACACACACACACACACACACACACACACACATAGCAGACTCAACCCTAGCTGTACAATCGAGAAAAACAAGTTCCCAACACTTTCTGTCGTACTACATTCTCGGTCGTATCTGGTAACAACCGAGACAAAGAAGACGAAGACGAAGAAGAAGACGAAGACGAAGAAGTGTCGGACCGCAATCCGTCACGATGAGACAAACAAAAGGCGAAGTTTCTCGTTCCCTTCTTCCGTTACCAGGAGTGACCTATGGGACCCGTCCACCCGGTGGTCGTTGGCGGTTACTCGTGGGCCCTGGGTCTCTCTGGAGCTCTCTTTCAACATCACACCAAAGCGTCGAAGGAACTTGTTGCGAAGGTTTCGAGTCCTGATCGCGTTGTGCATCTTCAGTGACGTCACCTGGAGGAAATCGAGGTCACTTGAGGTCCTGAGATGAACATCGATTGAGGACCATTACTCAGAGTGGATGTCCCTTCCTAACCTCCACGCAGTGGCCAGGATTCGAACACAGGCCCGAGATCTCCACGCGGTTACCAGACACGCGCGTTACCATTGAGCCATATCGGAGCTCCCCGGATAAGATTTTTTTTTTTTTTTTTTTTTTAACTGGGAGTGGAATGTCACTCCCACGGGCTTTGTTTGAACCCGTGGCATGATAAGATTCTGTTCTGGCTTCTCTTATTTTTACCGAACTCAAGAGTCAAAACTCCTGAGCCAACAGATCCTCTACCCACATCCCTCCTCCTCCCTCTTTTTTGTTTAATAAAATCACCTGCCGCCCGACCTCCATTCTACTTTATTCACCTCCGTGGCAGAGGACCTCAACCTCCATCTCCCTTCAATCCTTCTCTCGGTAGCACAAGAATTATATTGGAGAAAGTTACCCTCACATTCTATACAAACCGTTAAGCACGCCCGCCCGTGAGTACAGTTACCGTCACCTTACCTGCAGAGGATGAGGACGACAAGGAAGAGATAGAAGGAAAAACAAGAACGAGAATAAAGGGCTGGAAAAGAAGATGAAGATGAAGAAAAAAGACAAAGAAAAAGAAGATGAAGATGACGGAGAAGAAGTAAAGAAGACGAAGAAGAAAGAAGAAGACGAAGAAAAGGAAGAAGGAAACAAAAAAGAAGAAGAAAAAAAGACGAGGAAGGAGATGACGAAGAAAAAGAAAAGAAAACGAAGAAAGACGAAGAAAAAACAAGAAAAATAAGAAAAAAGAAAAAGAAGAAAAAGGAACAAGACGAAGAAGAAAAAAGAAGAAAAAGAAGATAAAAGAAGAAAAAGGAGAAGAAAAGGAATAGAAAAGAAGACGAAGACGAAGAAAAAAGAAGAAAAAGAAGACGAAGACGAAGAAGACGATGAAGAACAACAAGACGAAGAAAACGAAGAAGAAGAAGGAAAGTACAAAGATATACTATATACTATGTATTGATATACATACTGTACATCAGCTGTGGATGACCCCAGGAAAGCAGGACAAGTTTTCTCGCCCGTTTTTCCAAGGATGACATTGCGTTCGAGGGTGGAGTACAAGACTCGGAGCGGATTAGAGCGTCGCTACTTGCGGCGGAGGTCGAGATGACGGTGGTTCGAACCCTGCCGCAAGCGAGTTGAACCAAGGGCATGGTTCATTAAATTCCACGCTACAAAGTCCTCTGTAAGGGGCACCGTCCTGGCCTACTGACGTTAAATTGAATTAAAATTTAATCAGTATTTAGCCTCTTTAAT
>NC_134808.1:45268597-45273597 GCF_046742065.1 Oratosquilla oratoria
GAAAACTGACGAGATATGTCTCTTTCCCGAGACATCTGATGTCCGACCCGACGAGGAACAGACTTGCACGGCGCTGTCAACATGATTTCTTGGCTTCTATATATAAACTGCTTTTTAATATAACCCAAAAAAAAATTTCAAACCTCGATATATCGTTTCGAGTTTCAGATCATTACTTATCTCTAAACCCAAATTCTTCTCTTAGTCCATTGGTTCTCAAAAAAAAAAAAAAAAAAAAAAAATTCCTCCTTCAAGAATTTTCAACATTCGTGTCTTTCCTTCGCTATTCTCCCAAATCCCATCTCACCAAAAAAGATAAAAATAAATAAACAAATAAATAAATAAAAAGAAAATAAATATAAAAATAGATAAATAATAAAATGTTGACGAAGACAAACACTTTCTTTATTACAAATTTAACAATCATAATTATCCTCTATCTTATAGATTTTTGTGATATGCTTAACTTCCAATCCGAGTCTTCACATTATACAGAAATGTATAACTTCTCACAGCAGTGGACAAGATGCAGGGATGACCCGTCATCCAGGAGGTGCCAAGATAAGAGGGAGAGAAGAGGGTAGAGGGGAGTGGAGTATGTAGGGGATGGAATGGGTGGGAGTGGTTTCTATGCCTTTGTTTTTTGGCTACCTCTCTTGTAAGGGTGAAAAAGCCTTTGGTATAAGTATATATGTCAGGTATTGGAAGAGTCTGGGAAACACTGGTCTAAGAGGGACTAGTCGTACTCGACATTCGCATGAACGATGTTCTCCATCTTGCGATTCCTAATCGCAAAACTCATGCCCCACACTTCCCTTATTCCTAAATTTAGTAGCGAAAGTTACCTATCCCCTAACAGCAGTCCCTAAAGCGCATAGGAAAAAGGTGGCCGATTTGGACCGCCGCTACACGACTCCTTGCGTATGTCCATTACCTTCTCTCCTCTTCTGCAAATCCATCAGAAGTCGCGAAGGGCCATGCAAGGACTCCAAATAGTATCATCTGCGAGCTTCGATGCTTCACTCAACAGTCTAATACATAAAGCGTCGATATACACAGATAATGGGCAACAAAGGAGATCCCTGAGGCACTTCACTCGTCACTGACGCCCATCTCTGACACTTGCTGTATTGCAACTCTGCCCTCGACCTGACCTTTTTTTATTTTATTTATCTATTTTATTTATCTATATATATATATATATATATATATATATATATATATATATATATATATATACTTTACCATCTTCATCATCGACCTTATCCTAACAGAAACTTTCTGAAAATGAAGGCAAAGTAGGCCTACTACCTTATCTGACTCACGTTTTCGTATCGTCTCGTGAAAGAATTTCATAAAATTCGTGAAACCTTTTCCACGAAGTTTAATAAAATCGTCCGGCGGCAGCCAGTTTTATATATATATATATATATATATATATATATATATATATATATATATATATATATATATATACACACACGGAGGCGCTTTGAGATGTACCAACCCCTTCGTTATTGACGGAGTGGCGCTGATGTATATTAACTAATTAACTTATTTATTAATCAAATGGAACACCCGGTGTAGAAGTTAATATTTCCCGAAAATTTTCGTCCATAATATCGGATTATTGCGTTCATAATCCTGGCCATAATTTTTTTTTTCCTTTTATTTATTTATTTCTTTTACTTATTTATTATTATTACTATTATTATTATTTTTTTGTAGAGAGCGCTTTATTTGAGTATCTCTTCTGCCGCAAAGGAATTTCCCCGACTGAATAAAATCGCCTGGCAACATCGAGGACAAGTCGCGAATTGCCGTGAAAAGGATATTAAGAAATCATCTGTGTCTTCCCCTCGCTTCTCCCCTCCCTACTTCCCCTTTCCCCTCTCTCCCAATCATTCCCCTCCTTTCCCCTCTTACGCCTTCCCATCCTCGACTTCTTCTATTCCAACTCCAACCCTCTCTCTTCCTACTCCTCCAACCTTTCTTCTTCCTCTTCTCCACCTCCACCTAAGCCCTCCTCCTCCTCCTCTTCCTCCTCCGCCTCCTCCTCTTCCACCTACACCTCCACCTTAAGCCCTCCTCCTCCTCTTCCTCCTCCATGTCGAACCCTCTCTCTCTCTTCCTACTCCTTCACCCTTCTTCTCCGTCTCCTCCTCATCCACCTTAAGCCCTCCTCCTCCTCTTCCTCCTCCTCCTCCTCCAAATCGAACCTTCTCCCTGTCGAACCCTTTCTCTCTCTTCCTACTCCTTCAACCCTTCTCCTCCTCTTCTTCCTCCTCCTCCTCCTCCTCGACCTTGGCAGGCGTGCACAAGGCGGGACATTGTGCAGGCAAGCAGGTTGGTGTAAGCTTATCAATTACCATACTAATAGTGCTCTTGCACCACATTCCAGGTTGCACCGGCCACATTAGCACCACAATTCAACTTGCACCAATACGTCAATTCCATTTGCACCACCTTCCAACTTGCACCAACACCCTACTTGCACCACCATCCAACTTGCACCAATCTCTAACTTGCACCAGCATTCAAATTGCACCAACACCTGACTTGCACCAACACATCAATTCCATTTGCACCATCGAACTTGCACCAACACCCTATTTTCACCAATCCCTAATTTGCACCAGTATTCGAATCGCATCATCACTTAACTTGCACCAACACACCAATTCCATTTGCACCACCATCCAACTTGCACCAACATCCTACTTACACCAATTCCTAGCTTGCACCAGCATTCAAATTGCATCAACACCTACCTTGCACCAACATTCTACTTACACCAACACCTAACTTGAATCAACACTCTTGCACCACATGACCCGAAACCGGCGCTCGATTCCCAACAGCTCAAGAATTCCGCTTACCCACGAAGCCCGTGCACCCAGGGCAAAGGTGACGATTTCGTCCGCAGCTAAGCGTCTCCTGGGGTGATCTCACCCCTGTTTTTTATTCTTAGAACCATTGGGTCATAAATAGACCCCCCAACCCCCAACTCCTCCCCTAACTCCCCGAAATAATCGACCCAACAATTTCCTCCCCACAACATCTTAAAAAAAAAAAAAAAAAAAAAAAATCCTTATATAAATCTTATATAAATCCTTGGAAGGGAAAGATTTATATAAGGAAAGATTTTTTTAAGAATACCACCGTAAGAATCTTACGGTGGTATTCTAAAAAAAATCTTTCCTTATATGTTATTTAAATCCTTGGATTTTTTTAAGAATACCACCGTAAGAATCTTACGGTGGTATTCTTAAAAAATTCTTTCCTTATATAAATGTTATATAAATCCTTGGAAGGGAAAATTTTATATAAAGAAAGATTTGCTTAAGAATACCACCGTAAGAATCTTACTGTGGTATTCTTAAAAAATATTTCCTTATATGTTATATAAATCTTTGGAAGGGAAAGATCTATATAAGGAAAGATTTTCTTAAGAATACCACCGTAAGAATCTTTCGGTGGTATTCTTAAAAAAAAAATCCTTCTATAAATCTTTCCCTTCCAAGGATTTATGTACGATTTATATAAGGAAAGATTTTTTTTAAGAACACCACCATAACTCCCTTATTGGCCTGAACCACATTTCAAACTTAACCTAACTTGATATATCCTAACTAAACAATACCTTACTCTAAACTTATCTATAAGAACAACCTCCACCCACGTTCCTAACTCACCTAAGGTGAATGCTAGGGTGTTAGTGCCTAAACCTTTTCTAACTTAACCCTTATCTAGTATATACTAACTAAATAACCTCATCCCTAGATTCCTTTATAAGAAGGCATCCTCCCACAGAATGAATGAATGCTTGAGTGTTAGAGGGTGTTAGGATGTTAGAAGGTGTTACATATTTAGAGAGTGTTAAAGGGTGTTAGAGGGTGTTAATGTGTTAGAGGGTGTTAAGGTGCTAGGGTGTTAGAGGGTGTTAGGGTGTTAAGGTGTTAGAGGGTGTTAGAGGTGCTAGGGTGGGAGGGTGTTAGAGGTGCTAGGGTGTTAAGGTATAAGAGAGTGTTACAGTGTTAGAAGGTGTTAAGGTGTTAGAGGGTGTTAAGATGTTAGGTGTTACAGTGTTAGAAAGTGTTAAGGTGTTAGAGGGTGATAAGGTGTTAGAGGGAGTTAAGGTGTTAGAGGGTGTTAAGGTGTTAGAGGGTGTTAAGGTGTTAGAGGGTGTTAAGGTGTTAGAGGGCGTTAAGGTGTTAGAGGGCGTTAAGGTGTTAGGGGGTGTTACACTGTTAGAGGGTGTTACAGTGTTAGAGGGTGTTACATTGTTAGAGGGTGTTAGGTTTTAGAGGGTGTTAAGGTGTTGGAAGGTGTTAAGGTGTTAGAGGGCATTAAGGTGTTAGATGGTGTTAAGGTGTTAGAGGGTGTTAAGGTGTTAGAGGGTGTTAAGGTGTTAGAGGGTGTTAAGGTGTTAGGCGTTAAGGTGTTAGAGGGTGTTAAGGTGTTAGAGGGCGTCAAGGCGTTTGAGGCTGTTACGGTATTAGAGGGCGTTAAGGTGTTAGAGGGTGTTACAGTGTTAGAGAGTGTTAAGGTGTTACTTGGTGGTAAGGTGTTAGAGGGTGTTAAAGTGTTAGAGGGTGTTAAGGTGTTAGAGGGCGTTAAGGTGTTAGAGGGTGTTACAGTGTTAAGTTGTTACAGGGTGGTAAGGTGTTAGAGGGTGTTAAGGTGTTAGAGGGTGTTCAGGTGTTACAGGGTGTTAGAAAGTGTTAGATAAAATATGAGCCTTTTCTTTAACACCGCTCTCACTCCTGGTACATACACCGAGACCTGAGAATGAGCAAGACGCCCTGAGGGACTTTGCAAATGCCTCGCTTCAACCCCCTCAATACAGCGACGCTGAACATCAGGTGCTGATGTCCACAGACGATTTTATTCATTAAGTGGGTGTCCCGCCCTGTCTGAACGGTGACTTTATGGGCCGAGACCCCATCACCCGGCGTCTTCCATACAGTATGGGTCAGCGCCAATGACCTCAGCATCAC
>NC_134808.1:45278597-45291097 GCF_046742065.1 Oratosquilla oratoria
AAGAAGAGGAGAGGGAGGAGGAAGAAGAGGAGAGGGAGGAAGAGGAGAGGGAGGAGGAAGAAGAGGAGAGGGAGGAGGAAGAAGAGGAGAGGGAGGAGGAGGGAGGAAGAGGAGAGGGAGGAAGAGGAGAGGGAGGAAGAGGAGAGGGAGGAAGAGGAGAGGGAGGAAGAGGAGAGGGAGGAAGAGGAGAGGGAGGAAGAGGAGAGGGAGGATGAGGAGGAAGAGGAGTAGGAGGAAGAAGAGGAGTAGGAGGAAGTGGAGGGGAGGAGAGGGAAGAAGAGGAGAGAAAAAGTAAGAGTAAAGGAGGGAGGAGGAGGGGAAGAGGAGATGGAGGAGGAGGGGAAGAGGAGAGGGAGGAGGAAGAAGAGGAGGAGGAAGAGGAGGAGGAGGAAGAGGAGGAGGGGGAAGAGGAAAGGGAGGGGGAAGAGGAAAGGGAGAGGGAAGAGGAAAGGGAGGGGGAAGAGGAAAGGGAGGGGGAAGAGGAAAGGGAGGAGGAAGAGGAAAGGGAGGAGGAAGAGGAAAGGGAGGGGGAAGAGGAAAGGGAGGAGGAAGAGGAAAGGGAGGAGGAAGAGGAAAGGGAGGAGGAAGAGGAAAGGGAGGAGGAAGAGCAAAGGGAGGGGGAATAGAAAGGGAAGAGGAAAGGGAGGAGGAAAGGGAGGAGGGAGAGGAGGAGGAAGAGGAGGAGGAGTAGGAAGAGGAGAGGGAGGAGGAGGAAGAGGAGGAGAAGGCCGTTTGTAAGGCTGAGGTCGTTCTTCTTCGGCGTCGTCTTCGTCGGCGTCGACGAGACGGCGTCAGCAGAAGACGCCGCCAAGCGGCACCACTTGGGAAGACACGAGTTGCAAGGACTTAGCGTTGAATTGATGGGGATGAGGATGAGGATTAGGAACCGAGGGTGTGGGGGGGGGGGGAAAGGTGCCTGCTTTGAGTGCCACTTGAAATGCCTTGCCACCTCCGGCAGCACCTGACTGACTAACTCAATGCAACCTCTTTCTCAACGACCACTATCACTATTACTACTACTACTACCACAACCACAACCACTACTACTACTACTATGACTATTACGTACATTACTATCGCTATTATCACATACAACCTTGCATCATTGCCTTTACAAGTATTATCATTAACATATACCTCAAAGATTTTTGTCCAAAAATTCGAAATTCGTCTTGGATACCACTTTATTATATACCAAACGGTCTTCTATGGGTCACTTGCAACCGTGATTGTATTATAATAAATACCAAGTCCATTGTAGCCATTATTTGAATATTACATTTTTTCATTTTTATGTAATGCTAATTAGGAATACACAGTAATAATAATAATAATAATAATAATAATAATAATAATAATAATAATAAATATTAATAATAATGTTATAATAACAATGTTATAATAATAAATATTAATTATAATAATAGTAATGATAATAATAATAATAATATTCTCAATCTAGAATATACGTTTTCAATACGCCATATTGTATCAAATACGTCAGTTTGAATTTAGCCGACAGGAGCCAGCGTCGTGACGTCATCGCATATTGTCGATTCAAACCTAAATCGATTGACTTGTTTAAGATTTTCCTCAACTGCTTTATTTATCTTGTTCCAATAAATGAATAAAGTATTTGATAAACCTTATCAACCCTTGATCATGCCAAGATTACAAAACCGAAAATTTTCATGTCAAGAACAGTTAACTCAATTACCCCCAAGTAAAGAATGACAAACCCAATTATCTTCATGTAAAGAACAACAAACCCTTAACAAATTACCTCATTTACTGATGAACGAACAATTAAGATAGCACATTATTCACTTTCAATTAAAAAAAAGTTTAAATAAATTAGTTATTGAAAGGATATTGTAAGGCGATTGTATTACAGAACCTTGATAATTAATTACCTGTTAATCTCATTTCATTTCATCCACATGAACTTATTTATTGGTACAATTTGCGTCTGCATCCTCGTATTTTCTCTATCTTAACCTTATGCTTTGCCCAGTATGATTCTGTATGTTGTGTGTGAATGCCTGTCTGAGCGTCAACGAAATGCAAAGAATGGCAGACGGTTTTGTGCTGGTAAGCTGGTAATTTTGATTATTACCTATATTTCTTAAAGCCCGCCATTCATCGCTGTGAATACTTGATCCACGACTTAACAATTTTTTCGATTATCGGCAGAAGGAAACCCGCTAAATAAACACACAATCCTAGAATATATCATTATTTCTGTGGCACCATGATCACAATCACACCGTCATCATTATCACCATCACCATTACACCGTTTTGCCATCACCATCATCACTATCTTCACTATCACTCTCGTTTATTTTTCTTCTGATTTATTTCGATTATTTTTCCGAATTTATTTCTCCTGAACAGACACAGGGTTCACAGACAACAGACTACCTGTATTATTAACCCCATAAGTTAATATTTTGTTTCCACAGGGAGGTGCTGGAACTCTCTTTCTCCCTGATGTTTTCCATCGGAATATAACTTGAATAAAATAAAAAAAAATAAAAAAATATAAATAAAAATAATAATAATAACAATAATAATAATAATTAATAATAATAATACAACAACAACAACAATAATAATAATAATAATAATAATAATAATAACAACACTAATGATAATAATAACAATAATAATAATAATTAATAATAATAATACAACAACAACAACAATAATAATAATAATAATAATAATAATAATAACAACACTAATGATAATAATAATAATTACAATAACAATATTAATAATAAAACATAGAACTGGGTCTGTTCTTTACGTAGCGATCTTCTGAGGTCATTTATATTCTATTATATTTTATTTCTTTTCGTTTTGTTTTGTTCCCATTCTATTTTGGCCGCTGCTTCAAAGCATGCAGACAGAAAATAAAAACGCGACGACAAAAACCTACTTTAAACACATCTCGCTAAGCACACAGGACCCAAACATGGAGACTCGGCCATTACAAACATTTCCCATTGCTCTCTGTGACAAATCTCACAAAAGACATGCGACAAGAACTACAATTTACGAGCCCGGCCTTGGTGGTCCCCTGCTGGACCTGACTGCCCCCACACCTTCACTCCCGACTCCCCACAGACAGACAGACAGACTGAGAGATAATAGTACAGCCTCTGTATACTTCACCAAGAACTCTGAATATCCTGTTCAGTAAGCGAAGGAGATTAAACAATTTATATATGGAAATACTTTGGTGACTCCCCCACCCACAAAAAAAGGACCAAACTGGATTACTGATGCAACACTAACCCCCACACTAAAAAAAAAAAAATGGATTACTCTCATGCAACACTAATATAAAGGTTCTTGAGACCACCAAAGGAGCGTATTCAAATCCTCTTCTTCCTCCTCCTCCTCCTCTTCCTCCTCCTCCCCCTCCTTCCTCCTCCTCCAAGGAAGACTTGTCTTAAGGACCTCTAGTGGACAGAATTATGTGACCGCGCAGACTTGCTCTTCGCGAGATCTGGGCGATTTCGCGTCGAGAATCTCCCAGATCGCGAAGCGAGTTAAAATGATAAGTACAAGGCCGACAAGAGACCGCTTGGTCCATGACGAGGTCGACCGGGAAAAAAATAATAAATAATAATAATAATAATAATAATAATAATTCGTTTAATAAAAAAGTAGGCGTTTTTCAGTGACAACGAGATTAGGTTTTATCTTTACCTATTTCTAGGTAAAAAATAAATAAATGAATAATAATAATTAATTTAATAAAAAGTAGGTGTTTTTCAGTGACAACGCAATTAGAACTTTCAACTATTTCTGCGCCCTGTTTAACTTTTGCTGGGCTTCACCCTGTCCGTACTGAATAGAAGCACGTTTCCTTTTACTCTGCCGTCAGGCGATTTTATTTGTCTCTCTGCCAACCACTCCCCACCCCCGTACCACCAAAGTGGGGACTGAAACTAATAACCCGCGACCCCCTTGGCATCCGCCACAGATCACCAAGATGATACACGCTACATACTCTTCCTTAGAATAGGCCTCATGTATTGATAAGCAGTGTTTGAATATATACAGTATTTATTCTGGCTGTCGCCATTATATTCTATTCAGTTGAAGGATCCCCCTTATCTCTCTCTCTCTCTCTCTCTCTCTCTCTCTCTCTCCCTACCTCACTCCCCGCTCGTAATTAATGTTGATTTGCATATTATCTCATTGCTGCCGTCAGACGATTTTATTCACCTGAAACAAACCCCTCCACCAAAGCCTACCCCTCTAAGACGCAATAATAGGCTCTTTAGGATAGAATCGCTGGATATCAGCAGCCAAACAGAAATCCATAAAAACATGTGATCTGCCTCTCTCCCCAAGCACCACTGGTAACCGCCCTGTGCCTAGGCTATCCGGGCGCCCGAGACTAAGATAAGAGCTTAGGGTGAAGCTCAGCGCCTCCTGTCGTGAGGCAGACACCTCCGCCATCTTGTGGAATATAGTCACAAGCACCTACAGAGGTCACCGTGATTTTGCTGAACTATACAAATGTAGTTCTAACTGTTGAGTTTTTATTATGTCTATATATACAAAACATTTCATATTTCCTTTATACAACATAGTATTCATACAACAGAAAATAATTTATACATATATATGTATATATATATATACATATATTATATGTGTGTGTGTGTGTGTGTGTGTGTGTGTGTGTGTGTGTGTGTGTGTGTGTGTGTGTGTGTGTGTGTGTGTGTGTGTGTGTGTTTCTGTGTGCGAGCAAAGCTTATATGCCATAGGTTAGTTTCGGATGTCGGTTCGAGTCCACTGACCTCTTTTATCTCCAGACAAGTCATTTCCGAAACACACTCTGACTTTATTACTCCCACTCGAGGAGTGTTCACTTACCATCCTGGTAGACCCCTGTCCGTTTTCTTTGAAGAAAAAAAAAAAAAAAATCAGACCCCTTCTCCTCCGGGTGTCGCTGCGCTCATTCCGAATTCCTTCGTTTCGTTTCATTCATTTCCGTGCCACCCCCCTGCCAACCCTCGGCAGTGATGTTGTTAATCGTTACAACCACTTAATAGATTAAATTTCGTTGCAGTTTCTGGGATAGATGACATCGTTTACATTCAGTCCATCGGTTGACTTGACGTTGGATCACTGTTCACTTAAGTTCCTCTCCAGTTTCACATCTCAAAAACCACTGCCCTAGAGAAATAGATCAAATTTTCCTTTTTATATATCAAAAAAGAGCAGCAAGTAAATAAGTAAACAAACAAATAAATGAATATATATATATATATTTTGGTTGAAGTCAACTGCGCAACTATCAGCGCAGTTGACTTAAACCAAAATTGCCTTCGCGAGAACCTGTGCCCCAGAAGTATATATATATATATATATATATATATATATATATATATATATATATATATATATATATATATATATATATACTGTATATATATATATATAAAACATATATAAAGAAGAAAAACGATTACATAAAAAACATATGAATGCAATGACATGCTCGCAGAGCCCCACTAGAGAAACAATAGTCCGAATACACAAGGGTAATCAGTGCTAAGTCAAGTGCTGGGACGGAGAGGGGCGGTGATCATTGCTCCAACCACAAGATTCCCGACGAAAATAAACGTAAATATCTGTATATGTGTGTGATTCACCATGGTCTTGGATCACGTGTTGGACTCGTAATTAACTGCTATTTCCCTCCCGGAAGAGAGATCAGAGTTCATATATGACCGATCTATGGATAATACTGTGACCTTACACGCACACACACACACAACTCTCCGCCCACGAGAGTTGGAGTAACGACCCACAGCGCAGCGATACTGAAATTATTTCAGCCCTGGGCGGGATTCGAACCTGGACCGTAGTGGCAGCCGGCGACTCTACCAACTGCGCCACCGAGTGTGTGTGTATGTATGTATGTATGTATGTATGTATGTATGTATGTATGTATGTATGTATATATATATATATATATATATATATATATATATATATATATATATATATATTTATATATATATATACTCACACAATTTCCTCATATTTCAGCCACTTGATCGAGGTCCATTCTAAAAGGCAGCCAGACCACTTAACCACATTTATGGTATATGCTATTACGATGGCCATTGTGACGATAAGTTCAGTTTTAAAATAATCGTTCTACCTACAGTGAACCTGGATGAGCCCCTTCAACCATGTACCAATAATACCCACGCACCTATACGATATATATGAATATATATATATATATATATATATATATATATATATATATGTGTGTGTGTGTGTGTGTGTGTGTGTGTGTGTGTGTGTGTGTGTGTGTGTGTGTGTGTGTGTGTGTGTGTGTGTGTGTATTACCACATACCACATAATGACCACTACCTGTTGGTTACCACTACCCTCTGTCTACATATAAACATACCCACACAACGCACACACACGCGCGCGCGCACACACACACACACACACACACACACACACACACACACACACACACACACACACACACACACACACACACACACACACACACACACACACACACACACACACACACACACACACACACACACACACTCGTGCTCCGGGCAGCATATTCAGGTGCAGTTCCTTAACAAAGAACTTGCTGTTGCCCCATCTCTCACTCGATGGCTCTTCAATGTTGTGACCTGACCAATAGCAAGCAGCATATTATCCTTCCCCTCCGTTCCTTCGTTATCCCTTTCGCCTTCTCGTCTCTCTCCCCTTTCGGCACTTGTCTCCTTCCTGCTCCTCAAGGCACATCCTCGCAGCTGGCACTCACTTGGTGATGGTCTTCAAGTGCCACTCGAAATCGCCACCTTTTTCATTCGTGGCCTTCACGGTCTCCTGTAACCCTTTTTTTTTCTCTTTTTTTTCTCTCTTTCTTTAGCAATACCTTCCTCTTTTTAAAGACGCTTATTCAGGATGCTCTTTTTAAGTCTGCCATCATCTCTGCAGTCCGAGTTCCTTCCCTGTCAGGATACTTTCCAATTCCTCCTCTCTTTCGTCTTTTTTTTTTATCTTTCATTCATTTGCTTCTTCATATCTTTAACTCCTTCCTCTTCAATACACTTATAGAAGTATTCCTTAACATAGCTGCGTTCTTGTTCTTCATCTTGTATCGTTATATATTCTTCTTCTTCTCGTTCCCATCGCGCTTGTTCATTATGTTCTTCTGTTCTTCAACACGAAAGTGTCCCATTTCCTTGTTCTTCCTTTCGTTATTGATTTCTTTATTTACTTATATATGTATTTATTCACTTGTTTGTTAATTCATATATTTAATTATTTATTTGTTTATTTATTGTTTTACTCATTATTATTTTACATATTTGTCCACTTGTGTTCATCATTGTTTCGCTCTTTCCAAGACATTTCTTCAGGGCGCTCTCCAGTAGTCCGATGACATCTCTCTCTCTCTCTCTCTCTCTCTCTCTCTCTCTCTCTCTTTTCTTTTAGTATTCTCGTATCCGTCCTGTCTCCGCTCTCTTCCCTCTCCTCTCAGTTTTCTTCTCCTTCACCTCTTTCCTCCCCTCTTCTCTCGTCCTCTCTCTTTCTCTTTTAGTATTCTCGTATCCATCCTGTCTCCGCTCTCTTCCCTCTCTCTCCTCTCCTCTCCTCTCAATTTTCTTCTCCTTCGCCTCTCTTCTCCCCTCTTCTCTCGTCCTGACCGATCAAGCTCCTCTCTCTCCGCTTTCAGCAACACGAGACCTGAACTTCCTCTGACTACAGTATCACCCAAACCCCCTCACCAACGCGTGACGGGGCCCCACGAAGATAAATAGAACAGCCTGGCGACAGACAGAAAAATGGTGCCACGCAGTAGTACAGAACCAAAAAAATAAGAAAATAGATAAATAAAATAGAAATAAAATAAGAAAATAAAGATAAATAAAGTTAAGTAAAAAAAATAAGAAAATGAAAAATAGAATAAATAAAAAATAAAATAAGAAAAATTAATAAATAAATAAAATCAACAACAACAAAAAAGAAACAAATAAATAAAATAAATCAAATAAATAAAAGACAAGTTTCAAATAGTTTGGCCTTCTGACTAGCACACATTCACTCGCCAAATATGTCGGCGCCACGCCAACAATTCACAGCGCTTCTGTCCTAATGAACAACATTCAACTAGACACGCTTGTTCTCTGTCGCCAGACGATTTCATTCGGCCGCTGGGAACCCTTTTGTGCCGAATAAATCCGCTTGGACTTTCCCAGAATAAAATCAATAAGGTGGGTCATCAGGTCGATGCAGGCAATGTTATAAATCGTCTAGCAATATTGTAAACAATCCAGTAATATTGTAAATTGTATAGGAATTTTGTAAATCAAATCATATAGTAATGTTGTTGTGTCTAAATGTTTTGTAAATTGTCTGGTAATATTTAAAAATCTAGTAATTTTGTCAATTGTCTAGTCACATTGTAAGTTATCTAGTAAATTTGTAAATTCTCTAAGATATCTTGTACACTGTCTAGCAATGTAATTATCTAGTGATGTCGCAAATTGTCTAATAAATTTGTAAATTCTCTAGTAATTTTGTACACTGTCTAGCAACATAATTGCCTAGCGATGTCACAAATTGTCTAGTGATGCTGTAAAATGTCTCGTAACACCATAAATTGTCTCCTCAGCCCGTGCTACACTAAAAGTGAGGCTGTGCAACTCGTGTTGTCTTTTTCTTCTTTTGTTGTTGTTGTTCCTGGCACGACAAGTGACCGCCCACCGAGTTTTACTGATATTTAAGAGCGCCATCAACTTCGCTGTAAATTCTTTCAGCTATTCCACAGATTTCAAAATGAATTTTGTATACACCGAAGAAAAAAAAAAAAAAAAAGGATTTAATTTCCTATGTGCTAAATAAAAAAAAATATAATGAATCAATTTAATTTCGTATGCCCTAAAGTAAAAAAAAAAAAAAGGAAAATATAATGAATTAATTTAATTTTGTATGCGCTAAAAAAAGGAAAGTATAATGAATTAAATTAATTTTGAATGTCCTCAAGTAAAAAAAAAATCAGAATATGAAAATATAATGAATGAATCGGGTTACAGATAATACTTTTTCACGTAATCTAACAAATCATTCAATACTTACGAAATCCACGATAAACTATCCTTTTCACTGTTAATGACAAATTCAACATTTACTCTGCAGCCAATCGATCTGAACAGCAGTGCTCATGGATCTATAAGCACTTCTGAGGTACAAAGCTATTCTGCAGTGCAAACACACAGGCACTGCACTAGATATAATCTTAACAGTGTAAAAGGGACCAAAATTTATATATTAATCTTCATTTTAATTATTTAATTTTATTACTATTTTTACGGCGTTCAAAAAAGTTAATGAATATAATAATTACATCAGCCCCCAGAAGTCGCTTAACTACGGCCTTCACAGCTAGCTGCTTGTCCTAATACCGCGTGAAGAAGCGCCATTGTGTGAAACTAGTCAAGGAAACTAGTCAGAAAATTAGTCCTTCATTTGGCAGTTGGTCACCTTCAACTATCCATCCCACCTTTCTGCTGACCTCCTTTCTCCTTTATCTCCTTCAAAGGTGCGTTTTTCTCGATGCGATTATTCGCTCAACGATGATCGTTCAAGGCTCAATGATGTGTATATATATATGTGTGTATATATGTATGTATGTATATATATATATATATATATATATATATATATATATATATATATATTATAGGTGCAGCGTGGCAGGAGATTCTCTCTAAGACATATTCTGTTAAAAACGACAACAAAAGAATTGTTGAATAAAAATATTCGTGAGCTCTAAAGCTTGCGAAAAGTAGATTTCTGGTAGAGGGAGAGGGAGTTTTGGAATTTTTATTTACTCCCTCTCCCCCTATCAGAAATCTACTTTTCGCAAGCTTGAGAGCTCACAGAAAAAAATTATGCTGTCGGTTTGAACAGAATATATATATATATATATATATATATATATATATATATATATATATATAAATATATATATATATATATATATATATACATATACATACATACATATGCACTGCACATTGTATATTTTCTCTCATTTCCTTGACTCACGACACTCCCTGGGGAAGGACCATTGAAGTCAAGCTCACTCACCTCTCGCTGATCCGCTCGAGTCCTCCTGAGGGTTCAGTAACCAGACAGGGTCTCCTGGACGTGTCAGAGATCTCGACGCCCTATTTCAAGAACGTGCTGCGCGTAGGCGGGACCTCACGCCCACGAAAGCACCAATACACGCCCACGCCCGCGCCCTGTCCGTACCAAAGGCCAAGTCACACTGTCCCCCGTTTCCTCGAAGACGTCTCGATTTTTAATAATGACGGGGAACCTTCATACGTCATCTCTCCAGGAGGGGGGAAGGAGGAGGGGGGGATCTCCCCCCCTCCCCATCCCTCCCCCACTTCCTGGGACCCATTTCTCTCCGACCTCACATTTTCGTCCTCCATCTCTTCCCTACACAATTATCTTTGCGACATATTTTGATACAAAGCTATTACAGTGGAGCTGTGTGGTACAGTGGTAGCGTCCCTAGCGAAGGGACTTGTCCTGCGGCGAGGAAAAAGAATCCGCCTTTCTTTCATCCTAAGAACTCTTGACTGTTGTCCTCATAATCCCAGAGGCTGTAGAGCAATGGTCCTTAATTATTATTATTATTATTATTATATATATATATATCTTTTTTAAAGCTTCGACCCAAATTCCTGTCCAGATCAACTATGGCTACCCTTACCTTCATAAATACTTTAATGTTGGTATTTTTTCTTTCACCTCAATTAAATCGTTTATGTCTCAATGATCTTGCTTACCTTAAAGGATTAGGAATTCTACAATCAGGATTAGCACTTTGATAATATTTCGATGATGATGATTATGATGATGACGGTGGTGATGATGACACTGATGATGATACTGATGATGGTTATGATGATGATGATGATGATGATGATGATAATGGTTATGATGATGGTGATGAAAATGATGATGGTGATGATGATGGTCATGATGAAAATGATGGTTATGATGATGAAAATGATGATGGTTATGATGATGGTTATGATGATGGTTATGATGATGGTGATAATGATGATGAAAATGATGATGATGAAAATGATGATGATGGTTATGATGGTGATGATGATGGAAATGGTGGGATCCCACGGATATTAATAAAATCGTCTGGCGGCATCTGCCACATAAGGAAGAACACCTTTGTTACAAAGTCTTCTACGTGACCCTTTGTCACGCCCAAAAGGTCCAGGAATAATAAGGAAAACCACAGAGGAGAGGGACTTAGTGAGAGTCCTTGATAAGTAGAAGAAACTAAGAAGCCTAAACATGTTAAAAAAAAAAAAAACGCTACCACGTTTCGTCTACCTAACGACCAAAACCGTATCACCTTTGCCTAAAGTACTCGGACAGCCAATCCCCCCCATTCACGGTTACTTTGCAATTAGCTCGTAGATGTAGATGCGACGCCAGTCTTTATATCGACGGATCTTTATTTTTTTTTTCTTGAGGTCTTACTGCAGACCTTGTCTTCTTGTGTTCTCTCTTTTCATCCACATTTTATGTAGTATTTCTTAATTTATGTTCTAGGTCACCTTATTCTCCTTCCCCTTCCCTTCCCCCTTCCCCTCCCATCCCGTTCCTCCTTCGCTTCCCCTTCCTTCCCCTTACCCTCCCCCTTCCCCTTACCCCAGCCCTTTCCCCTTCCCCTTCCACCCCTTCCCCATCCCCCTTCACCCTTCCTCCTCCCCCTTCACCCTTCCTCCTCCCCCTCCCCCCTTCCCCTTCCCCCCCTTCCCCTGTCCTCCCGTCAAAAGCAATCTAGGGTGGGGGTGGGGGGTGGAGACGCGAGAGGAGCAAAAACAAATCTTCAATCTATGACCGCGACCCTTTTCTCTCGGCGCCGTAATTGCTCGCAGGAGGAGGAGGAGGAGGAGGAGGAGGAGAGAAGAGGAGGAGGAGGAGGAGGAGGAGGAGAGGGAGGGGGAGGAGGAGTAGGGGAAATAGGAGGAGGAGGAGGAAGGGAAATAGGAGGAGGAGGAGGAAGGGAAATAGGAGGAGGAGGAAGGGAAATAGGAGGAGGAGTAGGGGAAATAGGAGGAGGAGGAGGAGGAGGAGGAGAAGGAGGGAAAGAAATCGGAGGAGGAGGAGGAGGAGGAGGAGGAGGACGAGGAGGAGGAGGACGAGGGGGAGGAGGAGGGAAAGAAATCGGAGAAGCTGACAGCTGACAGGGTTTGATAAACCGAGTAACCAGATAAAGCTATAACCAAGTATACTAATCCTTTCACCTAAACCCCTTCATCACAGTGGCCTCCTCCTCCTCCTCATCTTCCTCCTCTTCCTCCTCCTCCCTTCCGTTCCCTACAGAGGAATGAAAAAGTTTCATATTAACCAAAAATAATTTCCAAAAAAGTCGTCAGC
>NC_134808.1:45296097-45298597 GCF_046742065.1 Oratosquilla oratoria
TCGAGGACTTTCATCCCTTTCATAATTCTTTAAATGGTCAGTAGATGTGTGTGTGTGTGTATACACACGCACTCACAGACGCACACACACACACACACACACATACACACACACACACACACACACGCATATATATATATATATATATTATATATATATATATATATATATATATATATATATATATATATACATATGTATATATATATATATATATATATATTGGGTTGGTGTAGATTCTCCTTGTGCATTAAAACCATTGAGCTGCTTGTCCAAGTATCTTTTCTGGCTGGCCTAATATTACAAATATCATTCCTTGTATTTAACTTCTTCGCTATGATGGCATTCTTTAGACAATTTATTCTGGCTTAAGAAAAACTATTTTATTCAGTTTGAGCCAGGAGCATCTGCTAACGGGGTTCAAGACTGCCTGGAGTCGTTTATCAAATGTATCTATCTCATCAAATGCGCAGTTCTTCATCAAGTTTTTCTTTGGTAACGCAGCAGTTTTATGATCATTAACAATATATTACCTTTCATGATCATTACTATGGCTACCATTATCATTATTAGTATTGTTTTTGTATTATGATTTTTTTTTTTTACTATTATTATGAATATTATTACTATTATCATTATTACCATATCACTATTAAAACTATTATTATTAATACTATTATTTTCATTATTACTAATATCTTATTATTGCCAATGATATTACAATTAGTATTATTGTTACTATTATTATCATCATTATTACTATTACTATTGTTAATTGTACACCTAAACATCCACTAAAGAAAATGCTGATCACATTTAACATATACAATCTCTCCCCTCTGCTTCTTTAATCTTCCCAATACCTCTATGACATCGTGCCCAAGGACAGAAGCGCTGGTGACGAGCAACGAAATAGAAATCGCACTACTACCATTTGATTTCATTTCCCAGACCTAATAAATCCCCGTTAAGCCAGGCCTGAAACTAAACCCTCTTCTGAACCCCAGCACTAGAAGACACGTCCTTGTCATCAAATCCTCATCTCATCACAAAACATCACAAACCCAATGATCAAGGCGGGGTGATGACTCGTCACCACTCCCCACGGACATGCTACCCATACAAGCCAACACACCTCCTTCGTAAAGCCATTTATCATCACCATAAATCATGTCATCACAACAATCCCGCACATCAGTGCAAGCCTGTACATCACCACTGACCGCCTGTCTTGCTTAGCGCAACCCATCATCATCATAAACCTGATAGTTCATATGGTAAAACCACTAACATTCCCCATTACTTTTGAGGGAATATAGTACTTATAACAGGTATATCACTTAGAGTAATAAACATAAATGATAGAAAATATATACATATACATATATATAAGCACTTGACCTGACAGTGAGAGTGTTTTCGTCCAACAGATCCGCCAAGGCCCAAAAGGAAAATTCTAAATTTCGAAAATGTTTCGGTCGAACTAAGCCGCGTTTTATTTGTTACTGTCGCTCAACTTCTTTCGAACCATTGTTCTGGCTAACGACGGTCGATTCTATTCGGATTACGGGAAACCTTTGGTGCATAAACAGGTTCAAAATATCAACCATATTGTCCTCTTCTGAACCACTCTCAATTGTGGCTCATCTAAGGATTCTCTTGATGGTCAACGCCAGTCTGAGAAGACCTCTCAAGTGCTAAAGACGTTGTGAAATCTTAAGAATATCTTGGCCTTTACGGGGTATACGATTCTAGTGGCCACAGGCATATACAACAAGGCTCTCCATACGAGGAACTGACTACGCATTTTGTCAGTACTTCACAGGTTTTCATGAAATCCCTACAGCCCAAAATCAACTAGCTTTTTTTTATATATACTTTTCTCCACTCAAAAATACATAAATACTAATAATTTCTAGTTCCCACTATACCTCGTTACGACTCTGCCTCTTCGGCGTGATCTTTTTCTACAAGGATGAAACCTTGATTATTGCTAAAAGAAAATACAAATACTTTAAAGAAAGTTGGTCTGGCAAAAGTTCCTCACATCATCTCTGAACCAGTGACCCCTCCAACACTTGCCACGCTCTCCTACGCGTCATCCTGTCAAATGTGTTCATCTAATCTACAAAGCCAAATCCACTTGTCCTCGGGTGTAATCATGTACTTAATAAAACCTTGACATCAATCAAAACATACATAAGTGTACAATCATGTCTTAGGAGTACCACGGAGCCCAATAAATCTATCTAGCACAAACCAAAATAAAGTTGTAACCATCGGTAGGGAGTGGATTATTAGACGACGACGAACGCGAAGAGCAGGGAGAGGAGAGCAACGAAGAAACAGATGACAAGGCCTGTCGTAGCTCGAGGACTTTTGGAGAGAGACTCGGACAGAGCAACCAATCAGCTGGAGCCATGCTCGCCTCCATGACACCAATTAGACTCCAGCACCTTCCCATGACGACCAATCAGAGACAAGCATCTTCCAGAGGCGG
>NC_134808.1:45303597-45308597 GCF_046742065.1 Oratosquilla oratoria
ATTAGTATCACCTATTAGGAACTAAAGATACATATATTGTTGTACGCAAACTGATATTCAGTTCTTGTAAACGTACTTCCCCGCCTGACCGGGAAATTAACAAGTAGGTTTCTGTAAGTTTACCAATACCCATTGATTATCATTGCAATAGTTTACGCTGTTTGCATTTGAGATACCTAAAGTTCTTATCAAATCGTCGACAACTTCAGTTAATCCTAATATGAGGTTGACAGATTATTATTATTATTATTTTGGCGGGGGTATGTACCATACATTATCTACATGACGATAACCAACACGACTGGTAATCTGTTGGCAAAAACTTATTTTAACATCTACAAACTATCAGAAAGAAGAATGGCAACAGTAACTCCTAAATGATTATCCTGAATTTTATACACCATTTATCACCCCCCAAACACCCCCACCCAAAATTATAATATATATATATATATATATATATATATATATATATATGTATATATATAAATATATGTGTGTGTGTGTGTATATATATATATATTAAACGATCCACGCAAATCACTTAAAAAGGACTACGACAACCTACACTCAATATCCTGTAAACGGTATGCAAAAACAACCGACGTTCCTATCGTCGTCGCATAAACCCACTTCCTCATATCTTGTCCCACATAATGTCCTGGCAGGGCACCCACAACCAGCCACCCACACCTCTCCACGACGCGCCAAATCCACCCCCACCTGTACAGCAGCAATCTGCTCTGGTCCAGTATTCAGCAACTGGCAGCCACGAGCCTTCGACTAACCGTAGTCAATGTATGGAACATCAATTGTCCCGTGTCACTTTAGTATTTCAGGACATACCGACCCACTTAACTTGTCGACTGCACACTCTGCAACACGGTACTGCCCAGCATCTTTTGCACAGTTGATCAAAGTGTTAAAATTGCACCATATATACAAATATTATTACCTGTGACCGATTCCGGTTAGTTTTCAAAAATACTTCATGCAGTCACCTCGTTTTCTAATTTCCATACACAGGAACTACGTCGAACCTTACCTGATGTGTTGTTTCCACGCAAGAAGTCGATCTTTAAAAGCACACTACTTTCCTATGTCAAAACAACTGTAGCCCTTTTCAATGTTGTCAGATACGTTTTATATTTAAGACCTATATTGATAGGTGATATGGAGTTTGGGCACTGTTTTATAATACCATAATCATGTTATTGACGTCACTGGTGACACTGAAGGCTTTAGATCTATTTGCCATACATCACTTGACTTAGCACTAATTCATTCACTGGGTCTACCCACTTGGACAAACACCACTTGACTGGAGCGCAAGACCCAGGCCAACCCGAAGGATGCCAACCTGCCCACTAACTCTCACAGACTTCGAGTCATGCCCGGTCCAAACAATATGTTCCAGGGAGTTTATATTCTATTTTGTTTTCCAGTGAAATTAGAACTGGTTAACTTCACATTGCGCTTAATAGTGACTCGATTTTTCTTTCGTTATTTTGCTTTAGATTATCTGCGTGAATTCAAAGTTTGTAAGAATTAGGGTATGCGAAGGATGTTGAGAGATCAGAGCACAGGTTGCCTCAGGGAATGATCGGAGGTGGGCACTAACTGGGCACTCCTGCCAAACGTATGATATATACAAATGTTATTTTGATCTAGCACTTGTAAATAAACGAATACTTTCCAGAAACAAGAAATGCAAACTCTAAATAACTACTGAAGATATACAGCACCACCTAAAGTGACCAGGTTTGCTATCAACGTAGAAAAATGAAACAAATAAAATCTGTAACTGGAATCTTTTCACACCTATGCGCAACCATGAAAAGCGCGACACCAAAGATTCTGAAAGATTTAATCTTTAATGAATAACGTTAGTTCACAGCCGCTACAGACTCAGATAAACCGAGAAAAAGACCAAAACGAGAAAATCATAGGAAATGTAACAGGTGAACCAAAGAATTGCAGACAGACGGACGAAGTTAGTGGAAAGATCTGGAACAGTTGATGCCTTTGAAGTCGAACTGTAGCGGCCCCAGCATCTGTTGGCCTAAAGATAATTGGCCAAGTGTGGACTCTTGCCCCGATATATCATCGTGACGGCCGCTGCAGATTTCCACTCACTCTTGCACCCATCATGCCCTCCTCCCCCACCCCCAACTCCGTCTCTCTCTCTCTCCACCCTTCTCCCACTATTGCAGCCCCTCCCTTTACCGTATCCAAAACGTGCAGTCACCCTGAAAAATCCTTCCTCAGCTCCTGAAATCAGCTGCGCAAATACTTGTACACCGAGAGACAAAAGGAAGTATGCAGTAATAGATGGGTAATGCTTGGTCTCCGTAAAGATTGAATCATGGTATTATATATGTATGTATTACTATATTTGTTTTTCATTTGTATATCTATTTATCTGTTTTATATACCTGTCCATTTATTTACTTATTTATCTATTCACTTGTTTACCATTTAACGAATTGATTATGTAACTGATTTATCTATTAATTAATTTATTTAGTTAGCTGTATGTCTGCTTGTTTATTTATCCAGGAGCTTTTGAAGAACAGGAGGCACCAATTCTCCCTTTTGAGCGATAGCGGTTCGAATTTTGAACCTTTGAATAATAGTCCCATGTAAATATATAGATATACATACATACATACATACATATATATATATATATACACATATATATATATATCATATATAGACAGACCTTTTCAACAATAAAGGCTCCCATTTTTGCCCATTCTAATATTAGGGACCCCAAATCAAACAAGACCCAAATTTTTCAAAAGCTCATTTATCTATGTGTTTATAACATTATTTATTTATTTACCTATTTGTTTATCAAATAATCAACTAACTAATTTATTTGTTTATTCATTAATTTCTCTATTTTATGTATTGGTTTATTTATTTATCTATTTATTCATTTATCTCTATTCATTCATTATTATTAATTTATTTATGGGTACTTTTGAACCACCACATCCTGCAGCATCAATGTAATTACACTAAGAAAACTAAAGTGCAGGAAAGCATATTTCATGTAAACACATGAAAAAATAGATACACACACACACACACACACATATATATATATATATATATATATATATGTATATATATATGTATATATATATATATATATATATATATATATATATATATATATATAAAGTATTAAACCCTCAAGTTCGGTATCGCCTCTTCAACTGAATAAAATCGCTTGGCGACAGATAGAAAATATTCATTACCCGCAGTTATCAAGAGGATACAAGCTGGCGGAACGAATTAGAGCGTCGCCACTTAGGCGGAGGTGGAGGTGACGTCAGCCCGAAGTCTGTCACCAGCGAGTTGGACCAAGGGGATGGTTCATTAAGTTCCACGCTACAAAGTCCTTTGTAAGGGGCACCGCTTCAGCCTCCTGAGAGAGAGAGCTCGTGACGTTAAACTAAAGCAGCTGTGAAGGAGATAGGAGTGATAGTAGGAGGTAAACGTAATGTTTTTAAAAGAAGGGATTAATCGTCACAGATGGCTAATGTGTGACTCTGGTCCGTAGGGGTGCCAACATATCCCCCCCCTCACCTAAGATCTCATCCTCCTAGTCGCGGGTTCGAGTCCTGCACTCCGCTCCGATTCCCGGCAGTTATTAGCATGATTATGGTGTTATGAAACAATGCCCAAGCTCCATATCGCCAAAGCGCACATAGTACATAGGGCGAAGGTGACGGCTTCGGCCGCAGCTGCTCAGCGCCTCCTGGCGTAGGCTCCTCACCTTCACCCCCTGTTCTTTGGTCACTCATTCGATAAGATGACGATTAATCAGCTGATGCAGAGCAGTGAAGGCAGTATTACATTAATTAAGCAAATTTGATGAATTTATAATGTTCTTTGTTGTAGTAGTAACTGATGTTGCTACTGTTGTTGTTGTTGTTGTTGATGATGTTGTTGTTATTGTTGTTGTTATTGTTATTATTGTTGTTGTTTTTGTTTTTGTTACTATTGCTGTCGTTATTGTTGTTGTTTTTGTTACTATTGTTGTTATTGTTATTGTTGTTGTTATTGTAATTGTTGTTGTTGTTGTTTTTTCTATTGCCGTTGTTATTGTTGTTGTTGTTGTTACTATTGTTGTTATTGTTGTTGTTATTGTTATTGCTGTTGTTGTTGTTGTTAACATCACTGTTGTTGTTTTGGGAGATCAACGGAGCAATGGAGAGCACCGATCGCCTCCTGGCGTTACAGACTGCAAGAGACCATAAGGCCTACACTAGGTAGTTCCATGTCCCTTACCTCCCGTCACCCCTATCCATAAAGTTATCTTATCTTCACTTAAAACAACCGATAGTTTCAGCGCTCACTACTACATGGTTACTAAGTCTATTCCATTCGTTGACCAATTAAATCCCATTACTACGAATCCCACCCTATTGTCTTAATATGATGACCTTGCCTGTGTTATTACCTTTGTCTGCATCACCCAACAAAACCTGTTTAATTGTGCACTATTTAAACTTGTTTGTATATGTCTGTTTGTGTCGGTATGGATGGCTGAAGGACATCCATTATGCTGTAGTAGTCTTCTGGTATGTGACATGTTCGTGGGTTGTTGGGTAGTCGCTTATACAACGATTAGTGTTGTTGGCTTTGTTTGACGGATGCTATGCGCTGTTTAACGAGCATGTCGATATGTTTGCGGTGGTGATAGTGATAATGATGATAGAAGTAAGAATAATAATGATTATGGCAATAATAACAATAATGATAGTAATAATGATAATAATAATAATAATGATAATAATGATAGTAATAATAATAATAATAATAATGATAGCAATAATGATAATAATAATAATAATAACAATAATAATAATAATTAATAATAATAATAATAATAATAATAATGAAAATAATAATAATCATTATAATAATAATAATAATAATAATAATAATAATAATAATAATAATAATTAATAATGATAATAATA
>NC_134808.1:45313597-45333597 GCF_046742065.1 Oratosquilla oratoria
GTAATAAATAGGAACATAATATTGAATGTATTTTTATGTGAAAGAACATCTTTTGAATTGTTTGCTAAACAGCTTGACCAGTATTTACATCAGACCATTCACCATACTGTAATTATTAGAATCTTTTCAAATCCTTATCCTGGATAATTTTGTATAGCTCTGACTAGCAAATGACTTGCTATGGGTAGATTTGCACATTATGGAAGCTGTTTGCATGTCAAAATTTGTTATTGTGTACTTTACGGGCGTTTGCATCTTGTAAACAACCTGTCCAAACATGGCGTCGTTTCGAAAACATATTCATCATCACTACCGCAGAATGTTTTTTATTCGGCTGAAGAAATTTAGTACCACACTTCCTAGGGTTAAGTGTAACGTATAAGTTGCAAGAATTATAATGGTAAATTCTTTGAATGTACCAGGAGAAAGTTGGATTTTATGAACCATGTCCCAACGTGTACAATCGAACACCGACTTAGGTTTAGACAATGTTTAAGATAATGATCCACTACCACTCCATAGCAATTCTGGCGGCAGAGGAAATATAATAAAAAAAATAAAATAAAGGAAAACAAGAAAAAGAACGATTCACGCCGTCTTCGGGTAGATATCACTGATAAGATAAAGTGGAAATCCCAAATTGTTACCTTAAGAACAGTGTACTTATTTCATATTTCAGAATTAGAAATGAAAAATCAATCGAAGTGTTTCTTAAAGTAATGATGACAGTAATCATGATTATAACAATGATAATGTAATGATAATAATAATGATTATAATAATTTGTAATAGTAATAATAATGATAGTTTGTGATAATGAAATTTGATAATAATCGAAATCATAACTACTAAAATAAAATCCAATAAGGAATGATAATAATATTAATGATAAAATAATAACAGTAATAGTAATAATGATGATAATAATAAACAAAAAAATGTGTGTATTGACTAAGAAGCAATACAATCGATTGGCAAAAGGAATGCGCGAGAGCCTCGAGCTGAAAGTGTGTTCAAATCGTGACTCTCAGTAAACGAACTGACGACGGCCGAAGGGAGTCACAATCTTGCGAAATGGCGTTGGGTTCGAATCCTGACCACGACAAGGAGGAGGAAGATGAGGCCTTGGAGTGATGGATAACATACTGTTTGAATTCTGTTCCTTCTTTATTAATTAATTAATTTATATTGGAATACAGGTGTTCATGTAATAGAAAAATGTGGAAAAGAAATTTAATGAACTTCGGGATTTGTAAAATAAAAATTAGTATGAATTGGCTCCTTGTCTTGTTAATGTAAACTTAATATATAGGACCACAGTGGGAAGGAAGGAGTTTGGAAGGGAACGGAGGAAGGGGGGGGGGAAAGGGAGGGAGAGAAGGATGTGAGGGAAGAGGGAGGCTGAATGAAGTGAGTTATTAACGTGAGACCGTGAGACGGGGGGAGAGAGTTCGGGACAAGGAAGTGAATCAAGTGAGGTATTTTTTTCCGTGAGAGTTAATAGGAGTTGTGATTGGAGAGCTGTTGATATATATATATATATATATATATATATATATATATATATATATATATATATATATATATATATATATATATATATATGTGCAGAAAAACCACCTAGGGAGATAATGAAATGAGCGAGCGCTTTCGTCTATTTAGACATCATCAGGGTACATGTCTAAGTAGTCGAAAGTGCTCGATCATCTTTTTACTATTTTCCTTGATGGTTTTTCTGTATATTTAGAATCACGAGTTCATGTGATTTCTCATGCATATAAATATGTATGTATATATATATATATTTATATATATATATATATATATATATACATATATTTATATGTAGAGAGAGAAAGAGCTTGGACAGCCACTTCAGCACACTTCATCTAAAGGAAAATTATTTATCTATTTGTACATATTTGTTTATATACTTGTTGGTATATATCCGTTTTTATTTATCTCTTTATTCAACACAATTCATTTAAAGGGAAATTATTTATCTGTTTACTCGTACATATTTGTTTATATATTTGTTTATTTATATCCGTTTTTATTTATCTTTTTTATATATTTATATAATTTGAATGGAAATTATTTATCCGCTTACTCGTTTATACATATTTGTTTATATATTTATTCATTTATATCAGTTTTTATTTATCTCTTTATATGTTTATGTATTTTGTGCTTATTTTATTTCTCTGTATATTTATTAATTTATTTATTTGATTATTCAGTCTCCTGCTATGGAACAGAAGACTTCAAGTAGGCCTTTTCCAGAGGAAGGTTTGGAAAAAGAGATTCAGGAGGAGGAGGAGGAGGAGGAGGAGGATGAAGAGGAAGAGGAGCAAGGAATAAGACGAAGGATGAGAAAGAGGAGGATGAACAGGAAAAAGAGGAGGAACAGGAGGATTTAGAGGAAGAACGATGAAGAGGAGGAGATGAAGTAAGGAGGAGAGAAGCCGAAGGGGGAATGGGAGGTAGAGGTAGAAGAGGAGGATGGAGGAGGAGGAGGAGGTGTTGTGGAGGTTGTGGGTTGACCTGTGACCGTCTCGAGAAGCAATCACTGGCTTCCCCCTCCCACTTCCCCCTTTCCTCTTCCTCCTCCTCCCCCACCTCCTCCTCTTACTGCTGCTCCTTCTCCAGCTCCTCCCCCCTCCTTCTCCTCCAGTTCCTCCTTCTCCAGTTTCTCCTCCCCTCCTGCTCCTCCTTCTCCAGCTTCTCCTCTTCCCCTCCTTCTCCTCCAGCATCTCCTCCTCCTCCTTCAGCTCCTCCTTCTCCAGCTTCTCCTCCCCTCCTCCCCCTCCCCTCCCTCTCCCTTTTCTATAGCTTCTCCTCTCCCTCCTCCTCCTCCTCCTTCTCCTCCAGCTTCTCCTCCATCTCCAGCTTCTCCTCCCCCTCCTTATCCCCCAGCATCTCCTCCTCCTCCTTCAGCTCCTCCTTCTCCAGCTTCTCCTCCCCTCCTCCCCCTCTCCTTCCCTCTCCTCCTTTTTCTCCAGCTCCTTCTCCAGCTTCTCTCCCTCCTCTTCCTCTTCCTCCCCCCTCCTTCTCATTTTCCTTCAGCCCCTCCTTCTCCAGCTTCTCCTCCTCCCCCTTCCCTCCCTCTCCTCCTTTTTCTCCAGTTTCTCCTCCTCCTCCCCTCCCTCTCCTCCTTTTCCTCCAGTTCCTTCTCCATCTTCTCTCCCTCCTCTTCCTCCTCCTCCTCCTCCTCCTCCTCCTCCTCCTCCTCCTTCCCCATCCCTTCTCCTTCTCCTCCTCCCCCTTCTCCTCCCCCTCCTTCTCCTCCAGCATTTCCTCCTCCTCCTTCAGCTCCTCCTTCCCCAGCTTCTCCTCCTCTCCTCCCCCTCCCCTCCTTCGCCTTTTCCTTCAGCCCCCCCTTCTCCAGCTTCTCCTCCTCCCCCTTCCCTCCCTCTCCTCCTTTTTCTCCAGCTTCTCCTCTCCCTCTTCCTCACCCTCCTTCTCCTTTTCCTCCAGTTCCTATTTCTCCAGTTTCTCCTCTTCCTTTCCCTCCTCCCCTCCTTCTCCTCTTTCTTCTCCATCTTCTTTTCTCCCTCCTCCTCCTCCTCCTCCTTTTTCTCCAGCTTCTCCTCTTCCTCCTCCTCCTCCTCCTCCCTCTCTCCCTCTTCCCCTCCCACTATTCCCCTTTCCATCCTCTCCTCTCCCTCCTCTCTTCTCCCTCATCTCCCTCCTCCCCCTCTCCTTCCTCTCTCTCTTTCTCTTCCTCCTCGTCTTCTTCTCCTTCCTGTCCCAGCCCCCTCCTCCCACTCCTCCCTCACCTTCCCATCTCCTCCTCCTCCATCCCCTCCTTCTCCCTCACCTCCCCCTCCTCCTATTCCATCTCATTCTCTTCTTCCTCATTTTCCTTTTTCTTCTTCTCCTCTTTCTCCTCCCTCTCCTCCTCCTCCTCCTCCTCGGTCTCTTTCTCCTCTCCCTGCTTCTGTTCCTCATTCTTCTTCTCCTCCTCCCCCCTCCTCCTCTGCCTCTTCCTCCCCTCCTCCCTTCCTCCTCCCCCCTCCTCCTCCTCCTCCCTTCCTCCTCCTCCCTTCCTCCTCCTCCTCCTCCCACATTAGAGCTAACCCCCCCGTCATTCTGCTCCCCCTCCTTTCCCCCCTTGACAAAAAAGACGTACAAATACATGAATATATTAAAAAGGCTCGTTTCCTACTTTCTCCCTCCCTTCCATCTCAATCCCCCCCTCTTCATGCTCTCCCCCCCTTCCCTCCCCTTCCATTCCCTTCCCTTCCTTGTCTTCGCTTTTCCCTTTCCTTTCCCTTTCACCCCCATAATGTCCCCCTGCTCCCAATTCTGGATCTCACCCCTTCCTTCTCTTCCTTTCCTTCCTTCCCTTCCTTCTCTCCCTTCCCTTCCTTCCCTTCCTTTCCTTTCTTCCCTTCCTTCCCTCCCTTCCTTTCCTTCCCTTCCCTCTTCTCTCTTGTTCTTCCTTCCCATGTAATAATAATAATAATGATAATGATAATAGTAATGATAATAGTAGTAATAATAATAATAATGATAATAATAATAATAACAACTAATACAATTACAACGAAAGCTGTATTTGCGTGATATCAGCTTCTGATGTGACGTCACGGGTCAGGATCGACTGGCCGGGATGCCGCGCCAGACACCGGCCGGGACGCCGCGCCGCCCGCGAGAAGAGGGAGGGAAAGAAAAGACGGAAGAAAGGATAGAAACGCTGGTTAAATGCAAACCATGATGTGATGATAAAAGGTAGAGGAAAAAAGGTGATGGTGGTGATAGTGGTAGTGGTGGAGGTGGTAACAGTGGTAATGGTGGTGATAATGGTAATAGTAGTAATGGTGGAGGTAATAGTGGTAATGGTGGTGGTAATAGTGGTAATGGTGGTGGTAATTGTAATAGTAGTAATGGTGGAGGTGGTAATAGTTGTAATGGTGGAGGTGGTAATGGTGGTGGTGGTAACAGTGGTAATGGTGGAGCTGGTAATAGTGGTAATGGTGGAGCTGGTAATAGTGGTAATGGTGGTGGTAATAGTGATAATGGTAGTGGTGGTGGTAATGGTAATAGTGGTAATGGTGGAGCTGGTAATAGTGGAGGTGGTAATAGTGGTAATGGAGGTGGTGGTAATGATGGTAACGCTGGACGTGGCAATGATATTAGTGGTAATGGTGTATGTGGTAATGGTGGTGGTAATGATAATAGTGGTAATGGTGGAGGTGGTAATGATAATGGTGGTAATGGTGGAGGTGGTAATAGTGGTAATGGTGGGGGTGGTAATGATAATGGTGGTAATGGTGGAGGTGGTTATGATAATAGTGGTAATGGTGGAGGTGGTAATAGTGGTAATGGTGGAGGTGGTAATGATAATAGTGGTAATGGTGGAGGTGGTAATGATAATAGTGGTAATGGTGGAGGTGGTAATGATAATAGTGGTAATGGTGGAGGTGATAATAGTGGTAATGGTGGAGGTGGTAATGATAATAGTGGTAATGGTGGAGATGGAGGTGAGGTTGTTGCGACTGCGGGGAGGTGGAGCACTAGGAAGGAGAGATACTGTGTGTTGTACAGCAGTCTCAGCGTCACTAATGAGTACCACACGCTGCGGTAAGACGTTACAGGGCAATGCAGCTCCTTACTAGAAGTGAGAATACGCACACACACACACACACACACACACACGCACGCACGCACGCACGTCTGGAACAAACTGGATGAAACAATAGTGTGTGCAAAAACTATACACGAATTTAAGAGCAAACTAGACACGCGAGATACAAAGACGGGACACCACGAGCATAGCTCCCATTCCCGTAAGATACAACTAGGTAAATACACCGTATATATATGTGTATATATACATATATATACATATATATATATATATATATATATATATATATATATATACTGTCTATATACACACACACACACACACACACACACACGATCCGAACAACCATGTCGCATACTGTTTCCAAATCCTTTAAGAGTTACAACGGTGTGGTACCTTTGGGTGAAGTTGTGCTGTTTTGGGATAGCCAGGGCAAATGGCAAGCAATAGCGCCTTTGGGTTCACGAGGCGAGGTCGAGGCGAAAGCCTGCAGCGAAGCACAGAGTGAGAAGTCGAAGGTCTTACGCCTGGAGGCGGTTAGCTGCAGGAAATCGTGGCACTGATTGGTTGGGAGGCGCTTTGTGAGCACCGCGCGGGCGGGAAGGTGAGCGAGAGAAGGGGGGAGGGGGGGAGGGATAGCTAATTTTGTTTATCTACTTGTTTGTTCTATTTGGTTATTTATTGATTTATTTATTTGCTTTTTTCCACTATGGATGTCTTTAGAAAGCCATCTTGATATAACGGTAGATATATTATTATTATTATTATTTATATTTGTTAATTTATTTATTTATTTACTTTTTTCCACTATGGATGTCTTCAGAAAGCCATCTTGATATAACGGTAGATATATTATTAGTATTATTATTTATATTTATTTATTTATTTATTCCACTCTGGATGTCTTTAGAAAGCCAACTAAGTACAACGGCAGATATTTCATATTGTTAGTATTGTTTTGATATTCAATTATTTATCTTTATTTATTTATTACTCTGGATGTCTTTAGACAGCAAACTTGATATAACAGCAGATATTTCATATTATTAGTATTATTATTGATATTTAATTATTAATTCATTTATTTTATTTTTTCTTTACTCTGGATGTCTTTAGAAAGCCATCTTGATATAACGGCAGATATTTTATATTATTAGTATTACTATTGATATTTATTTAATTATTTATTTACTCTGGATGTCTTTAGAAAGCCAACTTGGTATAACGGCAGATATTTTATATTATTAGTATTATTATTGATATTTATTTAATTATTCTGTATATATATATATATATATATATATATATATATATATATATATATATATATATATATATACACACACACACAATCGCCTCCACTTTGAAGTACAAGAGTGGCCAAAGTGTCCTCGGGATCAGTAGGCGGCGTATATCTTTGGGTCGTAGATTTACAACCCAGATGGGTCTTTTATGACCCAATAGACGCTTTCGCATTGTCACCGTTCGACACGAAAAAAAAGGAAAACAAATCTTGGCACAGCTTTGACAAAGATTCCGCCGAACTCCGATCATCCTTCCCTTATTATCTTCCTGTCTACAGGCGATTTTACTCCTTAATGGCACTACACTGATCTGGTACTCATTCACACTGTTTTTGGTACCTTTTAGCAATATTTTGTTGTTCCTGATGCATAATGCAATGTTCCTTATTGTGATGATGCTTAAGTTTTGGTCTCAATATCCTACGTGTTACGAACATTTTAGTAGTATTAGCAAATCATAATGTTTATATGTCATATGTGTACTTAGTATTAATCATGTCTGTCTCTGGTCCCCTTAACCCCTATGTATGTTGTCTGTGTAACTTAGTGTAGAAAAAACAGTCTAATGAGGACCACAATGGAAATAAGCTTTTTTACATTTTTGTGTGTGTGTGTGTGTGTGTGTGTGTGTTATCCTCGGCAATTGTAAATTTCGAACTATGTGTTCTTTTCATTATCGGCACTTCATGTATATTGATTCATTGCCAAATGAAATTAGTATTATCATTAGCCTCTGAGCTGAAACAAGCCAATACTTTTTATCGTTAAACTTAGAATGGTTCTGTAACTGGTGTCTGGATGCAAAAAAACAGCCTTCAGGGTAATCTAGGCAATCTGTCTCGCTCTTCTTCCCAATTCTAGAAAGATGAAGACTGTTGGGACCCATGAAGCAGTGTTATCACTGTGATCTGTGACAGTTCCCACAAATGAGTGAGATTTTTTCCACAAAACTCCCACAAGGAAATCTGGATTTCCACATTTTTTCCACAAAAAGAAGAAATTATTATATACACAAATAAGTCCATTGCAACATATAATTTGCTCACAAAACATCCCATGTGAGCAAATTTCTCAGACACAAGTTTGTGGAAAATTCCCACAAAATGGCATTGGTGCCATGAAGGCGGGGGGGGGGGTTCTTCCTTCAGTCCAGTGTTTCATGCACTTCATGAATGACGCTGAAAGCTCAGTCAAGCCCTTTCAGGAGGTTCCTCCGAAGTCAGGCAGACAGGCTTTGTCAAGATCCTTTGCACTGTTGACTGTGCACACCATGATGATGATGATGATGATGATGATGATGATGATGATGATGATGATGATGATGATTACGTTCTTCCTCCTGATAACGTAGAACGTGTAACGGAGGGAGGAGAGGACGAGGGACGTCCTCCCCCCCTCCCCCTCTCTCGCTTTGGGTGGAGGAGGCTAAGAATGTGGAGGTCGAAGATGGAGGAGGAGGAAGAAGAAAAGGAAGCGTCTTTCTCCTCGGGGTTCCAACTTCCACGGGACTTCTTCGTATTTTCATCAAGAACATAAGAATGAAGGAGACTGCAAGAGACCATAGGGCCTACACTAGGCAGCTCCTTACCAGCGAGGAGGACCTGGTAAGGAAAGGGGAAGTCAGTCAGGTCGACTCCCCTTGGTTCAGGTCCTCCTGGAAGTCGTCAGAGACTTCCGGTCCAGTGGAGTCGCTGACGGGAGTTATACTCCCTTTCCATAAAGTGTCCATCACCACCTGTCATCCCCATCCATAAAGTTGTTTTAAGAAACGGTTAGACAACTTCATGGATGGGGATGACAGGTGGTCATGGACATGGAACTGCCTAGTGTAGGCCTCGTGGTCTCTTGCAGTCTCCTTCATTCTTATGTTCCTCAACAGGTCGTTGCGACTCTTCTGCTCACTGAAGAAGAGGGACGAAGAAGTCCCGTGGAAGAAAGAAGATCGAGAAGAAAGACTCCTCCTCCTCTTCCTCCTCATCCTCGTCCTCTTTTCTCCTCCTCATCCTCGTCCTCTTTCTCCTCCTCCTCCTCCTCGTCATCCTCCTCCTCCTTCGCCTCCTCCTCTTCCTCCTCTTTCCCCTTCTCCTCCTCATCTTCGTCCTCTTTCTCCTCCTCCTCGTCATCCTCCTCCTCCTTCGTCGCCTCCTCTTCCGCCTCTTCCTCCTCCTCCGCCTTCTCCTCCTCCTCGTCCTCCTCCTCTTCCGCCTCCTCCTCTCCTTCTCCGCCTCCTCCTCCTCTTCCGCCTCTTCCCTCGAACTTAGGTCATCCTGGATTGCCTCCCCCCCCAACCTCCTCTCTCCTCTCACTCCCTCCGTTACACGTGGCACACGCTCTCCGTTTTGCGAAAGAAAACAGTTATCATCATTATCATTGTCGTCGTCATCATCATCATCATCATCATCATCATCAACAACATCACCACTACCACATCATCATCATTATCATCATTATCACCATCATTATTATCAACATCACACCGTCATCACCACACCATTATCATCATCATCATCACCATCATCATCATCACCATTCACCATCATCACCATTCACCATCATCACCATACCATCATCATCATCATCATCATCATCATCATCACCACCACACCATCATCATCATCATCATCACCACCACCATACCATCATCATCATCATCATCATCATCATCATCATCATCATCATCACCACAACATCATCATCATCATCATCACACCATTATCTTCATCATCGTCACCACCACATCATCATCATCATCATCATCATCACCACATCATCATCATCATCACACCATCATCTTTGTCATCACACCATCATCATCATCATCATCACCACTACACCACCACCATCATCATCATCACCACATCATCATCACCACTACACCACCACCATCATCATCATCACCACCACCACATCATCATCACCACCACCACATCATCATCATCATCACCACCACATCATCATCATCATCATCGTGTGCACAGTCGACAGCGGCGCTGCCTGTCTGCCTGGCTTCGGAGGAACTTCCTGCACGGGCTTCACCGCGCTCTCGATGGCATGCACTGACACACTGGGCCTAAGGAAACCCTCCATCTGCCCTCCACGGAGATGGATGAAATAACCTAGAATTTACCAGAAATAAAATAAAATAAAATAAAATATGTAAATGAATAAATAAATAAATAAATGAAAACGACTTCCAGTACAAGAAGTCTGTCGAGATGGGATCCGGACTCTCTCTCTCCGGTAGGAAGACCACAAAGAAGAGAAGACACCCTCCGGTACTGCACCCGGTTACCGGGATCGGGTATCCGGAGTAGAGACGTGTTCCTTGTGCTGAGGGCATTCTCTCTCTCTCTCTCTCTCTTTTTTTTTTTCTTTTTTTTTTTTCTTTTTCTCGCCGAAGACGTTGGTTCTCTACTCTCCTTGCTCATTGGACATGACTTTGGGTATTGATGCTCATCATTATTATAAAAAACAAAAAAAACGGTGTCCGTCTGTGGGCCCCTATGGATGCTTCAGTAGCTTTATAAGCCCCCCCCCTCCCTCGGGGCCCCCTGTCGGGAGCCCCTAAGGGAATCCATAGAAAACGGGGCGAGGGGAAGACTCCGAGTAAAGTTGGGCAAGTGAGAACCTGAGATAATCATCTCACTGAGGTCATCGAACCCCGGCATAATTGTCTCCGTTCCCAAAATTATCGTATACACGAGTCGTTGCCGCTCCCGAGTCTCCTCGTCTGAGCGAGGCTACAGTAAAAAAAAAAAAAAAAAATATATATATATATATATATATATATATATATATATATATATATATATATATATATATATATATATATAATTGTATATATATATATATATATATTAATAAAATAAAATAAAATAAAATAATAAATTAAAAATTAAATAAATGCTCGGCTGTTACTCTTTTTTGAAGTTTTGGCTTCCGCCAGTTTACTTTATTCAGTCCTGTTTAAAGTATTCGACTTCAATGATTGGTGTCGGGTATAAACTGCGTAAAACCCGCAGTTAATACCCCACACGAGGGGGAAGAAGTGAAGATCATCTTTATTAACTTTTTTGTTGTGAAATGATTTCCAGACTTCATTCCAGCTGACGCAAGACGTTTTTGTATTACTCAGCTTCCTGGAACATCACCAGTACGTCTGGAAGGTTCCTCCTCCCCCTTCTTCTTCTTCTTCAGCGGCTTCTGGGTAACTTAGATCTATTCTGGCATAGCCTCGTGTTCTGAGATTCGTAAAATAGATAAATAATTAGATAATAGTGATGAGATTCTATCTGTCTGTCTATATACCAAGGGCTTTTTCCACCTTACTAGGGAGGTAGCCAAAGTCGAAAGTAAAGAATAAAAGAGAAATAAAAACAACAAATAAAAGAAATTGCAAAAACTTAATGACAAAAACAAAATAGAATTTCATAGAAATGAGGATGCACAATAGAATTTGATCCATTCTATCGCTACCAATTAATGACCGTCATTTATCCAAAGGCACTAATAGGATCTTAATCGTATAACTAATTCGTAATAGTCACTGCCTTTCATGATGATATAAAAGGCAAACAGGCTAAAAAATAGTCAGTTTCAAAATAATCGCCAAGCGCTCATCATTGTTTTATCATAGTATTATCAATATCATCCTTGTTATCTTTATTAAGATAATCATTGTTATTATTATTATTGTTGTTATCAATATTACTATTATATTTCTTATTATTATAATGTTATTATCATTACTATTATTATTATAATATATACTATTATTATCATTATTTTTGTAATTATAATTTCTAATATTGTTATTATCATCATTATTATCATCATTCTTCTTCTTTTTATTATTATATTTGTTTTAAGTAATACAGGCCTTCCGTTGGTGGGGTGTTTTCCCTTAGATGAATAAAATCGCCTGGCGGCAGCCACAGTAAACACGGAAGTGTTAAAGAGCAGCAAGAGGGTTGATTGCTCTTTTATAAAGAGTTCGGGGTTGCCCTCAGCTGAATAAAGTTGACTTGCGGCAAACAAATTGTATGAATTGAGACAAATTATTATTTGATCTTTTTTAGGGGTATTCCTTCTTTCAGGTGAATAAAATCGCCTGACGGCAGGAAGAATAAACATACAAATAGTGTTAGGTCGTCCGAGGGTTGTTTCTGCGACCCTGAGAGAGAGAGAGAGAAAGAGAGCGATCAGAGAGTTCTCAAAGGCATGAGAGTGGAAGATGAAGAGCTGGAGTTAGGACCAAGATTTGAGAGCAAAGAAGGTACCACAAAATCAGAGAGTACCGGTATTTTGTTCCTGGTGACGTCCAGTATAGTCTTTACGGAAAAAGTAAAAAGGACCGGACTTAGAAACAGGTAATTTAATCCCGACGTTTCGAATCCTGTCCGGGGATCGTCCTAAGGGGTTACAATGGGTTTTTTTTTTTTTTTTTTTTTTTTTTTTTTTTTTTTTTTTTTTCTAAGGCTATCGACCTATAAAGGGGGTCATTAAGTCTGGCGTGAATCTTTGCAGTTCATCCTCCTTTACATACAAGAGTCAGTACATGTGGCGCACTCGGCGAGGTCACTGTAACCCCTGAGGACAATCCCAGGACAAGATTCGAAACGTCGAGATTCAATTACCTGATTCTTAGTCCACTGCTTTTCACTTTTTCCGTCATGATTCCTGGATTCCATTTTTTTTTTTTTTTTTTTTTTTTTTTTACACTACAATCTTTAATCTTTGTTCTGATTAAGAAAAAGTGATTTGACGTAGATGACGGGCACGAGGCCCCTTGGATGAAAGGGTCCCTGTGTGGATCGAGACCCCACCGAGAAGTTGTAAGAGTTTTATATACACATCTCTCCTCCCCCTCTTCCACATCCTCCTTCTCCTCCTCCTTCATTTCCTCTTCCACTTATTTATATTCCTCCACCTCATTTCCTTCTTTTATTTTCTTCTCGTCTTTCTGTTCGCCCTGCAGCTCTTCTGTTATCCTCCTCCTCCTCCTCCTCCTCTTCTTCGTGACTCACCTCTCTTCCTACTTCTCCATCTCTTCTTCCTTCTCCCCCTCTTCCTTTTCCACCTCCTCCTCCTCCTCCTCCTCCTCCTCTTCTTCTTCTTCATGACTCACCTCTCCCTTCCTACTTCTCCATCTCCTCTTCTTCCTCCTTCCCCTCTTCCTTTTCCTCCTGCTTCTCACTTCTTCCCCTATCCCCTCCTCCTCATGTTTCTCCTCCCACCTCCTCCTCCTCCTCCTCCTCTTCATCACTCACCTCTCCCTTCCTTCTTCTCCATCCCCTCTTCTTCCTCCTCCCTCTCTTCCTTTTCCTCCTCCTACTCACTTCTTCCCCCATCTCTTCCTCCTCGTGTTTCTCCTCCTCCTCCTCCTCCTCCTCAGTGACGATGGGGATGTGTGGGAACCAAGACCCGGAGGAAGAGCACGTTGGAGGAGGAGGAGGAGGAAGAGGGACGACACTGGAGGAGGAGGAGGAGGAGGAGGACCTCTGGTACCGTCTCAAGCACCTGTGTTAACCCCTACGTAACCTCAGGGGGCGGGCGGGGGTCCCACAGGGGTGAATGAAATAACCTGGCGACAGCCATAATAAAAACAACAACAATAATAATAATGATAATAAAATAGTAATAATTATTATTGTTATTATAGTGGTAATTGATAATAATAATGATAATAATAATAATAATGATAATAATAATAATAAACGTTTTAGGGTGCAAGGAAGAGGAGGAGGGGGACGGTGGGAGGAAAGGAGAATGAGGAGGAGGAGAGGAACGTGGGGAGAGGAGGAGGGGGAGGAAGGTTGCTGTGATTGTTGTGACACAGGTTGTCGCTGTGTTGCGGTGAAGGGCGATGGTGATGAAGCTTCCGTTCTGACGAGGAGGAGATGGAGATGGAGATGACGGGGTGGAAATACCTCGTGGGAAGGAAATCGACGACAAGAAATGTCAACAAGACGTGGATGATGATGATGATGATGATGATGATGGTTGTGGTCATGATGATGATGGTTATGATGATGATCATGACAATGACCATGAAGTGTTGATGATGATGGTACTGATGATGAAGACGACCTCTATGATGATGATGATGATTGTGGCGGGTTTGAAGGTGCTTGTGACGTCAGAATGGGTGAGGGAAGAAGAGTAGGAGAAGGAAAGGAGGAGGAGGGGGAAGAGAAAGAAGAGGAGAGGAGGAGAAGGAGGAGGGGTAAGAGAAAGAAGAGGAGGGGGAGAAGGAGGACGGGTAAAAGAAAGAAGAGGAGGTGGAGGAAGAGGAGGAGGAGGAAGAGGAAGTGATTAATTGTAAACGAACAAGGACCAAGAAGGAAACGAAGGAAGAATTAGTAGGAGGATCTCGAGAAGTAGAAGAAAGAAGAGGAGGGAATAAAACGAAGAAAAGATGAAGAGGAGAAAAGGGAGAGGAGGAGGGGGAGGAGTAAGAGATGAAATGAAAAAGAAAAGATGGAGGAAGCTGAGACGGAGGAGGAAGAGGAGGGAAAGGAGGAAAGAAAGAGAAGTAGAGAGAGAAAAGGATGAAAAGAAGAGGAAGAAGAGGAGTGGGAAGAAAGATAATGAAACATAGGAAAAGGAAAAGAGTAGAAGAAATAAAGAGGAAAAGGTAAATAAAGAGGTAAAGAGAAAGAAGAAGAAGGAAAAGGAAAGAAAGTGGGGAAGAAGGAAGAGAAGATGAAGGAGCAGAAGAGGGAGAGGAGTGAAGGAGGAGGAGGAGGAGTAAGGTTTAGAAGCAGTGATAGGAGGAGGGAGGAGGCTTAGAAGCAATAGTAGAAGGAGGAAGAGATGGAGGAGGGGAGGGAGAGGAATGAAGAAGGAGGAGGAGAGAGGAAAGAAGAAGGCGGAAGAGAAGAGGGAGGCTTAGAAGCCGTAGTAGAAGGAGGAAGAGGAGGGGAAGGAAAGAAGAAGGAGGAAGGAGAGGAAAGGAGGGAGGCTTAAAATCAGTAGCATAAGGCGGAGGGGGGATGAGAAAGAAGAAGGAGGAAGAGGTGGAGGAGGAGGAAAGAAGAAAGAAGAAGAGGAGGAAGAGGGAGGCTTAGAATCAGTAGCAAAAAGGGGAGAGAGAGGAAAGAAGAAGGAGGAAGAGGAGGGGGAGAGGGAGGAAGAGGGAGAGGAAAGAAGGAGGATGAAGGGGAGGGAGGGCTTAGAGTCAGTAGCATAAGGGGGAGGGAGAGAGAGGAAAGAAGAAGAAGGAGGAAGAGGAGGAGAAGGAACGTCAGCAGCATCCCGGTTGGGGTCCCCAGCAGCATCGCCGCCGAGGAGGAGGAGGAGGAGGAGAGAGGCCGCTGCCGCTGCCGCCGCCGCCGTCTTTGCGGTGCCGGTAATAGCGGGGAACCCGGGGCGTGCCCTCGGGCTGCTTCTTCCGCCCTCGCCCCCTTTGTCTCTGCCTCTGCCTCCTCTGCCTCCTCAGCCTCCTCAGCTTCTGCTTCTGCCTCAACCTCTGCCTCCTCAGCTTCTGTCTCAGCCTCAGCTTCCTCAGCCTCCTCAGCTTCTGTCTCAGCCTCAGCCTCTGCCGCCTCTGCCTCCTCAGCTTCTGTCTCAGCCTCAGCCTCTGCCTCCTCAGCTTCTGCTTCTGCCTCAGCCTCTTACCTTCCTTCTACCCCCACCCCCACACCACCATTCTCTCTCTCTCTCTCTCTCTCTCTCTCTCTCTCTTTTTTTTTCTCTCTCTCTCCCTCCCTCCCTCTTTCTATCTCTCCCTCTCTCTCCCTCTTTCTCTCTCCCTCTCTCTTTTTCTGTCTGTCACCCCCCTCTCTCTCTCTCTCTCTCTCTCTCTCTCTCTCTCTCTCTCTCTCTCTCTCTCTCTCTCTCTCTCTCTCTCTCTCTCTCCCTCCCTTCCTCCCCTCCCTCTCTGAAGCCTCACTCTTCAGCGTCCAAGTATCATTTGTCGAGTGCAGCAAAATAACACAGAAGCACTTCCACCTCAACGAGGCAACAACCACATCCTACTTTTCGTCCTCCTCCACCTCCTCCCCCTCCACTTCCTCCTCCTCCTCCTCCTCCTCCTCCTCTGCAAAGGGGCTAAAGGCTCAATCAGTAAAGCATCTGGATTGGATCTTTTTCCTTCTTTTCGCAAAAGAGGGAAAAGATGTGATGGCGAACTCTGCCAACCCAGTTAAAGTGACAATAAAGATGCGATACATAGTTTTCCTTCCCCCCACCCCTCTCTCTCTCTCTCTCTCTCTCTCTCTCTCTCTCTCTCTCTCTCTCTCTCTCTCTCTCTCTCTCTCTCTCTCTCTCTCTCTCTCTCTCCCTCTCTCTCTCTCTCTCTCTCTCTCTCTCTCCCTCTCTCTCTCTCTCTCTCTCTCTCTCTCTCTCTCTCCCTCTCTCTCTCTCTCTCTCTCCCTCTCTCTCTCTCTCTCTCTCTCTCTCTCTCTCTCTTCCTCCCTCTCTCTCTCTCTCTCTCTCTCTCTCTCTCTCTCTCTCTCTCTCTCTCTCTCACCCCTTCTCCCTCTCTCTCTCTTCCTCTCTTTCACTGTCCCTCTTTCTCACCCCCTCTCCCTCCCTCTCTCTCTCTTCCTTTCTTTCTCTGTCTCTCTGTCTCACCCCCTCTCTCTCTCCCTCTCTCTCTCGCTCTCGCTCTCTATTTTTTGCCTTCGCGTCTTTTTATCTCCTGCTTCAAATCTCTCTTCGACGTTGTCCACATTGACCTTTTCTTCAGAAGGGTCCGACTTCTCAGGGGCAGTAAGGAGCCTCCGGGAAGGGACGGTCCTGGACGTAGATCCTGCCCTCCTGGAATATCCAAGACTCTTCCAGGCCCAGACTGGAACGACACAAGAAGCAGAGGTCAGTTCGTTGTATCAGTTGAGGCGGTCAGAAGCTTACACCGGGATGCGCTTAGATGTGCCTCCCACCCCGTCACCTTTGCCCTGTGTGATCAGGTAGCTAGTTACAGGTTCCTGGTATCCGTCCGGGATCGAACTGGAGACTTCGAAGTCACGCGGTAAGCACGGAACACGCCGTGCCGCATCTTCAGTGGTAATGATTATATATATTTTGTGACGGGATACAAGACGAAAACCGTAAGAGCAAAAGTCTTACGAAAAGATAGTTTAACACGGAAGCCAATCGTTTTTTCATCAACAGAATGTAAAAAAAGGAAAAAAAAAATCCAGGACTCAAAAATCCAGGACTCAAAGTGACCCCAAACAAGACATCGAATCACCATCTGAAAGTCTGGGTACCAGATGTATTACTGGCACTTACAGCCATGTTCCACAACTCTTGGACACATAAGAAATTATTTACCAAAGAGCACACATGATTCCCGTCCCAAAAGCCAAACAGAAGAGTCATCTCTGGAAAGAAAGAGAACGACAAATTTCATTTCCAGCTTTCCAGCACAGTTTCAAAAGGAACCATCCCTCCAGCATACTGCTCGTTATCCTTACACAAGTTGATGGATTTAACAACGCAATGCCACCAGGCAGTAGACATATATGAGGCCTTTGACACGATTCCAAGGCATATACTATAGAACAGCGTTTCTCAACCAGGGTTCCCCGGAACCCTAAGGTTCCGCAAAAGGTCCCTAAGGGTTCCGCGAGAACAAGTGAGATAAGCTAATGTACTTTTGATTTTTTATTTAATTTCATATACGTAATATGATTAAACACGCACGACATATTCTTGGTTATTGTAATAATGTAATATAGACATCATCTTATCTAAGCTATTATTACGATGAAAATAAAATGAGGAAGATATGGGATTTTTTTTTTTTTTTTTTTTTTTTTTTTTTTTTTTTTTTTTTTTTTTTTTTTTTTTTTTTTTTTTTTTTTTTTTTTTTTTTTTTTTTTTGCGCAGGGGTTCCTTAAGACATGCAATTTATTTCAAAGGGTACTCAAGGGTAAAAAGGTTGAGAAACGCTGCTATAGAAGGAGGAGGTGACCTCCCAAAACTAAGATAATACTAGCAGACCTGTGCACCGAAGAAGAGAATGCAAAGTGTTCACAAAACAGACACCTCTCTATTTTTTTTTTTTTTTTTTTTTTTTTTTTTTATCTTCATTCTCGTACAAGAAACTTCATGAGGAAAGTCTGTGGACTGAACATGTACAGAACAGGAATTAACTCAGTATTCGGAAAAATCATCATACATACATATACCAAAGGCTCCTCTCACCCTTACACGGGAGGTAGCCAAAGGACTAACTCATCATAATATATAAAAAGTTCATAAGGACCACACTAAACAATAATACCATTTCCTGGTTCCCATTGATAAATAATACACAAGAAACTTACATAAAATACAAAACAAAGCCTTAAAGACAACACCAGAGTGGTTAACGAATGGAATACTCATAGTATGTATTGTATTTATTGTTTACATTATAATAGTTTTTATTTATTCTATTATTATTATGATTTTTTCGTATCCGACCTAGATATGGACCAAAAGGTCTCCTGTCGGCATCCTCTGCCTTTGTAATCCTTTGTAACTATGTAGCAAGCACTGAAAGCATTGATTGTTTTAAGAGATGATCAGATAACGTTATGGATAGGAATGACAAGTGATAACGGACATGGAACTACCTAGTGTAAGCCTTATGGTCTCTTGCAATTGCCTCCATTCTTATGTTCGTATCTTGTAACAGACCGCCAGTAGAGAAAATCCCAACGAGCCATGTATGTACACACAGTAGCAAACCCCATCTCCATTGAGATGTACAAGTAATAACAATTGGTATACAGTTCTATGCTGGAGCCTCGAACCCATGCATCCATCACACCAAATCACACAACAATAACCCCCGAGGAGGTAATAAAACCTGACGCCCGGAGCGCAAGACTCGAACACCTTCCTGATTCTGCCCTTAACATCATCCCACAGCTCTTGACAGAAACGTTTGCGAACACAAATCACTAGACAAACACCACTTTCGAGAGTAATGAATGCCGTAATACATCAAGGAACTCCAGACGTAAACCCAGAAAAGAAAATCCTCTCGAGGCAATAACCTGCCAGTCTTCGGGTCACCTCCCAAAACTAAGATAATGCCGACACAAAATAGGTCTGGTAAATGTCGTAAATGCAGACACTTAGGAAGAAAAAAGAAGCTAACAGAAAGCTTTCTACATTAGAATACCTAACACACACTACAGTATGATATATGTGAGCTTTGTTCCCGTGACTATATATATATATATATATATATATATATATATATATATATATATATATATATATATATGTAGACACACATACATTTTTGTATTTTTACCTCAGAGCTTTTAGAGTCCCTCGCACCGCCTCAGGTACTTACCAGGTACCTGGGCACAGGTAAGATTTTGCATAGGTAGTGCGTACCCCAGGCACAGGTGCCCGAGGCGATCTTCATAAAGTGCTGGCGAAAGTAGTTCTTTAGGTTCTGCGTGCAAACATACGTGTGAGAGCCGAGGATGGTGAAAGTGAATGGTCTGAAGTAAACGTAGGATTGTGTCAGGGTTGTGTGATGCTGCCTTGGTTGTTTAACATGTCTATGGATATTGTGGGAAGTGAATGAATTGTTGTTACTATGAAGAGATGAGGTGCCTGAGAAGTTTGATAGGAGTTACTACGCTGGATAGAGTGAGAAACAAGGAGGTGAGGAGGAGAATGGGGGTGGAAAGGGAGTTGGGAGATAGGGTTGATGAAAGAAAGAGTATTGGGATGGTTTGGACACATGTAAACAATGAGTGAAGAAAGATTAGTAAAAGAGGTGTAGAAGGAGTGAACATGAGGGGGCGATCAAGGATGAGATGGATAGATGGGATAAAAGGAGCATTTAGAAAGAGGGGAATGTCTGTTGAGGAACGATACGAGAGGGCAGAATATAGGGGTGAATGTAGAATGATTGTGTATGGATGATGCAATGATGCATGAGGAGTGGGTGGGGAGTGGGGGAGTATGTGTGAAAAGTAAATTGACGCAGCCCGAAGGGCTGTCTTCTCTTTTTTCTGCAGTAGAGGATGGAGAGGGTAGGGGGTCGCCGATTAAATGAAGCGGCCTTGCTGTGGGTGTGCTGTCTCTTGTTACATTGCTTCTGACCCAGGACAGTGGGCGAGATGCAGGGATGACCCGTCATCCAG
>NC_134808.1:45338597-45348597 GCF_046742065.1 Oratosquilla oratoria
GTGTAAATGAATGCAATTGTAAAAAGATGGTACAATGATAAGAACACATAATTGCCGTTGCTTGACTCACCAGTAGGGAGATCCAGGACATCCCACGATGTAGACTTGAGTCTGGAAGTACTTGAAGGGGAAGACGAGTTCGTAATGCTCGCAAACTCCTTGGTAGTAGAGCCCGAAGCACTTTTGGGGAGTTTGGGAGATCAGGATGCACACATTAATGTGACGAATCTGCATTTTTTTTTCGTTCATTTCAAAATGGCGGCTGACGCTCGATGCTGAAGCAATAAAAATGACCTGATTTATCGGTTCTAAAACAACTTTCCTCGAATGAAATCGGGGGAGGTCATAACTGCTTCTATTTGACTAATTTGGAGTAGAGACAACCAGTCATCAAATCCCTGAGATAATTCAGAGGTTAGTATAGCCTAAGCTTGAACCATAAACGAGTCCAAATCTAGGTGTGATACTTGGAGACATGACCCCCAAAACCCAGATACCTGAGATACTTTAGAAGTCTAAAATAAAACCATAAGTTTTAGGAATGATAGTTGGAGAAATAGAGACAGGACCCCACGGGTTTAGGTCTTTTTCTTTACGTCACAATTAGGTAATTACAATTAGATGGAAGAGTTTGGTACGCGTGCATAAGGGAGCGAACGACGCCGGTGACGTCATGTCGCCGTCGCGCAAAGACAGAAAACGTATCAAAAATTGAGTTTAAGCAGGAACTGTGATAAAACACCATAGCTACACAAATACTTATGTGTTTATTATCATTATCGTGAAAAAGGTGGTTATGGACAACTAAGGAAAAACTTACATGCGTTACTTTTTTTTTCATATATTCATCTATCTATTTGTCTTGCGACACTGTTTCTGACCCAGGGCGGTGGGCAAGGTGCAGAGATGACCCGTCATCCAGGAGGTGCTCAGATGAGAGGGAGGGTGGGAGGGATGTGGAGTGTATTTAGGGATGAAATGGGTGGGAGTGATTTTATGCCTTTCCCTTTTTGGCTACCTCCCTTTAAAGGGGGAAAAAAGCCTTGGTATATGTATGTATTTGGAACATCAGAGAGGAAGAGAGAAGGAGTTTGAATGTGTTTGAGATGAGGTGTCTGAGAAGCATGATAGTGGCTACTAGGCTGGATAGAGTGAGAAATGAGGAGGTGGGGAGGAGAGCAGGGCTGGAAATGGAGTTGGGAGATAGGCTGGATGAAAGAGTATTGGGATGGTTTGGACACATGAAAAGAATGAGTGAAGAAAGACTAGTAAAAGAGGTGTGGAAGGCAGAGGTGGAAGGAGTGAACATGAGGGAGCGACCTAGGATGAGATGGATGGATGGCGTAAAAGGGGCATTGGGAAAGAGGGGAATGTCTGTTGAGGAAGGACGGGAGAGGACAAGATAGGGGTGAATGGAGAAGGGTTGTGTATGGATGATGCTGTGATGCATGAGGGGGAGTGGGGTGGGGGTGAGGGAGTATGTATGAGAAAAAATTGACGCAGCCCGAAGGGCATGGGGGGACAGAGATGGGGGATCACCGATTTAATGAAGCGGCCTTGCTGTGGATGTGCTGTGTCTTGCGATACTGCTTCTGACCCAGGGCAGTGGACAAGATGCAGGGATGACCCGTCATCCAGGAGGTGCCAAGATAAGAAGGAGGGAAGAGGGTAGAGGGGAGTGGATTATATAGGGGATGGAATGGGTGGGAGTGGTTTTTATGCCTTTGTTTTTTGGCTACCTCCCGTGTAAGGGGGAAAAAGCCTTTGGTATATGTATGTATGTATTTGTTTATTTTCCTGAACTATTGTGTCAAACCGTTCCTTATTGAGGACTGGACCACTTCCTCATTTTCATATCATGAACCTAACTTGAGCGCCTCATATATTAGAAAACAAACTCATATCATATGACGTAGTAAAAATATTGACAATATTCACACAATATTCGTCAGGTGTCTTGTTCTTACCTTTGCTAGAGTGTAATAAGTCCTCTTTTTGTCATTTTCGTCTTCCATGTCCGCGTAGATGAGGTAACTCGAGTTCTGTGAAGGGACACGATGTCCGTAACATTATGAAAAATAATAGTATATGCATCTCATTGCCAGCATTTATATAACTGAAGACAGTATCGCAACTATAAGATCATTAGAAAACAACATCAATTCATAATTGTTCCTAGCTCATGGAACAGTACGTTACGTGTAATGCTACTTGAAATAATTTGAAATTGGGATAACGTGGAGTGATCAGATGCTCTCTCAAATCATAATATAAAACATGCACAATTCAGAGTCAATAAAAATCATTAAATGTTCAAATGAAGCTGTGATATGTATATATTACGACAAAGGGGACAAATGTGAGGAATAATTACAAAGAAGTTACAGGATCCAAGGGATCAGTTTGTTGAGTGTAGTTAGGAACGTTTATGGGAAGGTTTTTATCAAAAGGATTAGGAGAGGAACAGAGGAAGTAAATGGTACCGTTTGCTGAAAATATCGAGACGATATGACGTCACGCACTTCGAAAGTAGCGATTTGACGTCACTAAACGCCGCCTTTCTGTACATGGCCAAATATATATATATATATATATATATATATATATATATATATATATATATATATGTATATACATACATGTATATATATATTTTTTCAACCACATATCACTTTTAATTCCATACCATCGCAAACGAGACTGAGAATCGCTCGAAGGAGGTATCCGTTGGAAATTGAAACGTGGACGAGCCGAGGATTCGAACCCAGCTAACCCGTAACAAAGTTACATTGACGTAACCCAATACGCTATCAAGAGATAGACAGATACCATTCAGTGTGTATGTATATATTTTGTCTTTCACTCCGACAGTGGGTTCTCAGTGTAAGATATATATATACACACACACACATATATACACATATGTACCTGTATGTAAAACAGAAACAAAAAAGGGTAAGAAAAAGAGAAGATCCTAAAAAAAAAAAAAAAAAATGGAAAGACCGGGATATGACCTTAGTTGAAGACAGACTTTTTTTTTTTTTTTTTTTTTTTTCCATGCTTTACCTGATATCGTGGAATAGGCGGGTGTGTACATGGATGCTTCTGGATCGTCACCACCGTGGCTTGGTCCAGAGTGTGCATCAGGTCAATAGAATAAACGAATCGTATAGACCGAGTAATGTTGAGAATAACGTTAGGTCGATCATTGAGAGTCCGTTGATTGTTGAAGTATACTTGTTCATACCCAGTCACATGAACTCCCCCTCCACCCTCGTGTCGAGTTCGGGGGACTTCGGGAATGATCACAGTTCGGGATTTCAGGTGATATAAGCGGATATAGAGGTCCCAGTCAACATCCTGTGATCAAAGAAAAACAAGTGAATTCATTGACACGCCCATCATTTCCTTCTTTTACTAGTCAGAAGTGAATTTACTAGTCAGAAGTGAATTTACTAGTCAGAAGTAAATTCATTGGTTCCTTCTTTTACTAGTCAGAGGTTCTAAATTGATTCCTTTTGTCTGGTCTTTGACCATAGCTGAATCTTTATGGATATGAAAAACACGCATACACACGCACACACACACACACACACACACACACACACACACACACACACACACACACACACACACACACACACACTTGTGGCACAAGATGGAAGAAGAGATAATTCATATGTATATCATAAATGAATCTAAGATTAAGTTTAATAAAATAAATTACATAGACGGTACCTCATGGAGACAATTGCATTCCTGTATATTACAATGAGGTAAACACACACACACTAACACACACGAGGGCATGGAAAGAAAAAAAAACATAGTTATAGAAGAGATATGAAGAAAAACAGTTTTCCACATAGAGTGGTGGACACTTGGAACAAACTGGACGAAAAAATACTGTGCGCAAAAACCATTCATGAATTTAAGAGCAAACTGGACACTGCGAGATACAAAGGCGGGACATCACGAGCGTAGCTCCCCTTCCCGTAAAATACAACTAGATAAATACGTACACACACACACACACAAGGTCATGGCATTACCCATAGATCGGACCTACGAGCTCTGAGCTCTCTTCCAGGAGGGAAATAGCTGTCGATCACGAGTCCAACACGTGATCCAAAGACCAAGTGAATACACACACACGCGCGCGCGCGCAATGGGAATTTCTTATGTAGTCATGCTGCAAACTCATTTCCAAATAGAACAAATGGACAAAACGTACCAAGTCCATCGTCGGCCAATCTTCGAGGACTTCCTCAGCAATCTTCCTTCGCATCATCCATCCATAGTAAGGATAACTGAGCACATGATAGACTCTGGTCGCGTCGTAGGACGTGTGAGGAAAGGCGTTGTAGTTGTAAGCGTTGACGCAGAGGATAGTGTCCTCAACATTGAGTAGCAATGCTGTCTTCTGGAAGTACCTGGAAAGCAAGTTAGAAGTTTGTTCTTTGTATGAAAGACTAGAAAGAAGAGGGTATCTAGAACGAGCTCGACCTGAGAGGTTAGATCGTCGAAGACTTCTAGTTTGTCTCTCAAAGGAAAAGGACACTAACTAGAACCCTGGTACTTAAGGCTTGTTTCACACGTATCGACTTTACGCCGTGCGCCGTCCACGACACGACGTCGTACTCTCAAATAACCATGAGTGTCTATGGACGCTTTCACACGTGGTCGTTATCGTGACGTGTGAAAGCGTCCATAGAGGCCCATGTTAACTTGAGAGCACGACGTCGGGTCGTGGACGGCGCACGGCGAAAAGTCGATACGTGCGAAACGAGCCTAAGAGTACCGGGAAGTGCTGACCTTATGAAGTCCGGCGCGAGAACAAGGTCATCCTCCACCATGATGACCTTATCCACGTCCGGATAAAGACTGAAGATTTTCTTCAGACTCCATGCTACGTGTTGGTTGATCCGGTGTTTGCTGCCTGTTTCGGGGACCCCCGTAGGCATTTACGTAGGAACGGTCGTTACCCCGGAGCAACAGTACAGGACCCAAGAGGAAATAAAAAATAAATGAATAAATAAATAGATAAATTGAATTAAATAAATACCTGAATAGATAAATCGATTAATTAAGGGAATGAAAAATAAAATTGTAAAAATAGTTAATTGTGTCCCTCGCCCTGAACATATACAATGTAAAAAATTCTAAATTGTTCGCTGACTAGTGGTGATAGTTCCCATTTAGCTGAATAAAATCGCCTGGCTGGAGATGAAATCAAATTACAAATCGTCAAATGCAGCAAAAGAGTTTGTCGTAATGGCTTTGATAGCTTCACTGGGGGATAAGAACACCGCTACAAAGTTACGTAATGGGTTATCTCATCTGATTAAAAATTATACAAATCTCCAAACTCGACCGGTTTAGAAAGTCACAATGATAGATGTGTAGATAAAACAACGAAAAAATGAATACATAAACGAAAATAAGTGGACAATCAAATAGAATAGATTAATCTAAGACACTGAGAGATTGAGTGGTGGGAGTATAACGAAGTTAATCTAGGAATTTATTTACTCTAACGTTCCGACCAACTTGGTCTTCTTCAGAAAGTTCTTTCATGGGTTACAATGTATACCACTCCTATAAACTGTAACTCGCGTAAAAACTTTCTGTACATCACTCTGAAGATGACCAAGTTGGTCGAAACGTTAGAGTAAATCAATTCCTAGATAATATTTGTTTTACTCCCGTCACCCAATCTCTCGTTTGTCCTTCTCCAAATCTAAGACATTGTCTCCCAACCCTGGGGTCGCTAAGACATCTTGTGTGTATATATATATATAATTTTTTTTTTCAAAATGATATCAATTCAATACAGTAACCATGCACACGCGATAATTTTTTATAACCTTACATTACCTTTCTTCCACATATATTTATCATATTTGTCCCCTACTTTTTACAGTCAACAACTAGTCATGCATGTATATTAACACATACTGTACAAATAGATTAGTGGGGTCGCGGTACATATAATGAGGATCATATTTGGGGTCGCCTGAAAATAAGGTCGGGAGACTCTGATCTAAGAGATGGCATAACTAAATACATAAACAGGTAAAACGATTAAACAATTGACATTGAGGATAACATATATACACATGTTAATTTCGATGACAGTCGCATGTAGGATTCGAACCCACTGCTTCACAGAGCTTTCGGGTGGCCGAAAGCAGTGGGTTCGAATCCTACATGCGACTGTCATAAAAATGATCAGGTTAGTAATGTCGCTGTCACTAGCGAATTTCTCTCATATATTTATATATATATATATATATATATATATATATATATATATATATATATATATATATATATATATACATGATCAAGGGGTAAACTGCTCCTACCTAATGGAGCCGGATTGTCGTGTACGACCGCGGTCACATTGATGATCCGCTCAAGTCTTCGGGCCTCCTCGCCGGAGATGCTGTCCGCCAGGATGACAATGGGCGTGTCCCGTCCGCCGGGCATCGACCACAGTTGTCTCACCTGACGAAGAACGTTGGGGATCCTCCTCCCCGTCATCAGGCCGATCGGGATGGTCTCCCATATGCGGAGCGGCGGCTGTTCGATTTGTTTGTCATTGTTATTATTAGAGTTGTTATTTTTGTCATCATTGTTATTGTCGTTGTTATTGATATTTTATCTTCATCATTTTCATTATTATTATAATTATTTTTGTATATTTTTATTGATATTATTGTAGTATATTTTCATTAATATTATTATTGTTGTTATTTTATTGTTATTATAATTATTATTATTATCATTATTATTATTATTGGTATTATTGCTGTTATTATTATTATTATTGTTATTATCATTATTATTTTTACTATATATGTGTATAAAAGGGCCTGATCACTGTTGCCGGTTGCTATAGGACCACGGTTTTTTTCGACCACATATTAACATAACGAAAGGAACATTCAACAAAATGATCAAAGTACGAGAGAGAACCTCAAATTGAAAAAAAAAAAAAAAAAAAAAAAAAAAAAAAAAAAAAAAAAAAAACTTGAGAACTACTGACCGCCTCCGACGGACTCATCCTGATGGGATCCTGGCAGCGGCAGAAGTCTCCGTAGCCCTCGAAGTCTTCGCAGAATTCGCTGCGAACTCTCAGGACCGGGTCGCTGGCCCAACCACACTCGCGCCCTAACGGGGGGTGGGAAAGGGTGGGGGGACGGGTGAATGTCATAGGGCAGGGTAATAGCCCCTCCCCCAAAAAAAAAAATATATATATATGTATATGTGTGTGTGTGTGTGTGTGTGTGTGTGTGTGTGTGATCCACCATGGTTTGAATCATGTGCTAGATATGTGATCGAAAGCTATTAACCACCCGATGAGATTTTTAGATCGTGGGTATATGGTGTGTGTGTGTGTGTGTTTGTGTGTTTGATTCGCCATGGTCTTGGATCACGTGTTAGACTCGTGATCGACAGCTATTTCCCTCCCGGAAGAGATATCAGAGCTCATATATGACCGATCTATGGATAATGTTGTAGGTGTGTTTGTGTGATTCACCATGGTCCTGGATCACGTGTTAGACTCATGATCGACAGTTATTTCCCTCCCGGAAGAGAGTTCACAGCTCATATATGACCGATCTATGGGTAATGCTGTGTGTGTGTGTGTGTGTGTGTGTGTGTGTGTGTGTGTGTGTGTGTAAGCCCTCAAGTATACTCATGACACCCCCATTAAACGCGCATGCGGAGAAGAACCGCAACCGCCCCCAAATACTCACGCCCGAAGTTGTGTACCACAAAGGCCATCCGCGCGGGCGAAGGGTCTGTCATGGGGAAGGAGTAGTTCCGGACCGTAACTAAGGACTCGTGAAGGACCCCGTGTCCTTTGCGGACCACGAAGGCCCAGGATTCGTTCCCGACCACGTTCTGGAGGACCATGCTCCCCATGGACTCGAAAGGTTCCAGGATGTCCTCGTCCAGCCAAAGGACGAAGTCGGGCTGAGGGAAGGAAGACGCAGAGGTTAGGAGGACCGATGGATCGATTTAGAAATGCGTGATGGAATGGTTTTGGGTGGGGGACATCATATCGTTGATGCGTGGACGCACACACATACATACACACGCACACGCACGAACACACACACACACAGATACTTATGCATATGTTCCCTTGTCGCACTTTCCGCCGTTATCAGTGAGTTTATTATATATATATATATATATATATATATATATATATATATATATATATATATATATATATATATATATTAGAGAGAGAGAGAGACATTCTGACAGGTTGGCGTGAGTGGGAATAGGAAAGACAGGAGTCTTAGTCTGAGTTTATTCCTTTGAGAAAGCATACTTGCGAAACTAGTCAGGAATGAACTCAGACTAAGATTCCTGTGTGTCCTACTCCCACTCACGTCATATATATGCATATATATATATATATATATATATATATATATATATATAACACATAAACACATAAATACATGTATGCATACATGCGTTCGTGTGTGTTTACATACATATACTAGTACACATGAATGTATACGCACACGTGAGTACCAAAGATGCGAGTGTGACCTTACAACCCCGAAGAAAAGGAGGATCCTTCCGTCCTGCACAGTAGCGACCGTCTGGACGAGCTCCCAGAACGGCCCCGGCTGCCACGTCATGAACTGCTTCTGGAGGAGCACCTTCAAGTCCCACTCCCGCACCACCACAAGGACGACCCCTGCGTGGAGACGCCGAACGTTGTTGTCCCATATCACCAACTCGTCGTGCCTCGAGTAGATCTGTAGGAGGAGAGAGTGAGGAACTTCCTGTAGATGGAGAGGAAGAGGAGGAACTTCCTGTAGGAGGTGAGGAGGAGGAGGAGACCTTCCTGTAGGAGGAGAGGAAGAGGAGGACCTTTTTGTAGGAGGTGAGGAAGAGGAGGAACTTCCTGAAGGAGGAGAAGATCTTCCTGTAGGAGGAGAGGAAGAGGAGGAACTTTCTGTAGGAGGTAAGGAAGATGAAGAACTTCCTGAAGGAGGAAGAGATCTTCCTGTAGGAGGAGAGGAAGAGGAGGAACTTTCTGTAGGAGGTGAGGAAGATGAAAATTTCCTGAAGGAGGAAGAGATCTTCCTGTAGGAGGAGAGGAAGAGGAGGAACTTTCTGTTGGAGGTGAGGAAGATGAAGAACTTCCTGAAGGAGGAGAAGATCTTCCTGTAGGAGGAGAGAATGAGAATAAACTTCCTGAAAGAGGAGAGGAGAGGAAGAGGAGGAACTTTCTGTTTGAGGAGAGGAAGAGAAGAAACTTCCTGTAGGAGGAGAGGAAGAGGAGGAACTTCCTTTAGGAGGAAAGGAGGTGGAGGGACTTTCTGTAGAAGAGGAGGAGTATATTTCTGTAGGAGGAGAAGAAAAGGAAGAATTTCCTGTAAGAAGAGAGGAAGATGAGGAACTTTCTGTAGGAGGAGAGGAAGAGGAAGATCTTCCTGTAAGAGGAGAGGAAGAGGAGGAATTTCCTGTAGGAGGAGGGAAGGAGGAACATCCTTTAGGAGGAGAGGAAGAGGAGAAACTTTCTCTAGGAGAAGAGGAAGATCTTTATGTTGGAGGAAAGAGGAGGAATTTTCTGTAGAAGAAGAGGAAACGTTTATTTGATTGAATTAATCAAATTTATTAAATTGATTGAATTAGTTATTGAATTATTTCTACTAATATTTAATAATATTTAGTCTGAGTTTTTCCTCTCCTTTTTGAGGTCTGATCTGGGTCGGTGTGTTTTGGGGACACCATGGACCCTCCAGCTGATCTTACCCTTAAATGTCTGTTATACCAAATGAGCCTGGGCACCTTCACAATGAAACAGGTCACACATACCCTTTACAGTTTGAAGTACGATTAAGGACAATGCGTGAAACACCAGCAGAAGGCAAGAGACGCCAGAGGCACTACTTGAAGTGGGTTTCTATTGTGAAGAGGTCTTCTAAGAAAGAACCGATAGAGAAAGCAGTTACCAGCA
>NC_134808.1:45353597-45358597 GCF_046742065.1 Oratosquilla oratoria
TATTATTATTATTATTATCATTATAGTTATTATTAAAACGAAGTGATAGTTGTGAAAGGCGATGGTATGAACAACGAAACTACAATACAAACAATAGGTCTTCGTTAAAGTGTTAATCGATATAACTCGTTCTTTACCCATGAGTTACCATGGAAATGAATAGAATAGCGGCAGCTAATATAAAGGAAAAATACCTCTGTGAACGTAAACAATTCATTGTAGGAAGCGCCTGGTATCAATGTTATATATACCAAAGGCTCTTTCCCCCTTACGAGGTAGCAAAAAAAAAAAAAAAAAAAAAAAAAAAAAAAAAAAAAAATCTCCACCTCCACCCATTCTATCCCCCCATACTCCATTCCCATTCACCCCTCCCGCCTCCCTCTTATCTTGGCTCCTCCTGGATGACGGTCATCCCTGCATCTCGCCCATTGCCCTGGGTCAGATGCAATGTCGCAGGACACAACACATCCACAGCAAAGCCGCTTCATTTAATCGGCGACCCCCCCACCTCTCCGTCCTCTAATGAAGAAAAAGAGAAGACGGGGAGAAATCCTTTCGGGCTGCGTCAAATTATTTTTCACACATACACCCTCAACCCCCCTCACCCACTCCCTTTCATGCTTTACAGCATCATCCATGCACAACCATTCTCCATTAATACCTAGCTTCTGTCTTCTCTCTTCCTTCCTCAACAGACATTTTCCCTCATTTCCAATGCCCCTTTTACCCCATCCATCCATCTCATCCTTGGTCGCCCTCTCATGTTCACTCCTTCCACATCTGTCTTCCACACCCCATTTACTAATCTTTTTTCACTCATTCTTTCCATGTGTCCAAACCATCCCAATATTCTTTTATCAACCCTATCCCCCAACTCCCCACCCGTGTTCTCCTCCTCACCTCCTCGTTCCTCACTATCCAGCATAGTAGTCCTTATACTTCTTAGGCATCTCATCTCAAACACATTCAAACTCCTCTCTTCCTCTCTTATGTTCCATGTTTCTGCCCTATACAGTGCTGTCGGCACAATCTCTCTTTCATACAATCTCCTCTTAACATCCATTCCCAAATGTTTATTTCTCATTACACTTTTTAACCCCCCAGGGCATTTACTTGCTTCTCTCAATCTACATTCTACCTCCACCTCCACTCCTCCCTTTCCCGCCACATTTGCACCCAAGTATCTAAAGTTATTCACTTTCTCCAGTCTCTCTCCCTTAATACTCACTTCCAGCCTGCTGCCACTTTATCCCACATTTATCTTCAACTTCCTTCTTTCGTATACCTTCCCCAATCCCTCCTCTGATCCTGCCACAAGCACAGTGTCGTCAGCAAACAACAACTGGCTTATCTCCCATTTTTCTCCATTTTCTTTAACCATCTCCAATCATTGACCCATTACCTTGCGTTTACCTCTCGCACCACCCCATCCATGTATAAATTCAACAGCCACATCCCTGGCGAAGTCCCACCTTTCCCTCAAAGCACTCACTCCATTTCCAATTCTAACACAGGCTCTACTACTCTCGTAAAAACTCTTGACTGCTCCTAACAGCCTCCTATCCCATATATCTGCAATAATTCCCACAGTGCCTTCCTGTCTACCCTGTCATAAGCCTTTTCCAAATTCATAAAAACCCCAAAAACATCTTTAACTTTTCGTATAGCTTTCTCACATATCTGTCATACCACAAAAATCTGATCCACGCAACCCTTACCTGTCCTAAACCCACACTGTTTCTCTCCTAATCCTCTCAATCAAAACCCATCCCATAAGCCTTCCAAACTACACTTAGCAAACTAATCCCTCTTAAACTACTACACTCAAACTTGTCCCCCTTTACCTTATAAAGTGGAACTACACAGACACTCCTCCAGTCCTCCGGCACTCTACCCTCTTAAAAACAAACATTAAATAACCTCACCAGACAGTCCACCATCACTGTACCTCTTTTTGTCAGACATTCTACATGACACCCATCCAACCCAGGTACCTTACCTACTCTCATCATCTTAAGAACTGCCTTCACCTCATCTTTCCTTATTTCTCCTCCATTTTCCCCATTTATCACTGTTATTTTCTTAGCGCTTCCCACTCTAACTACCTTTCCCTCCCCATCCTCCTTCACATTTAGTAACTCCCTAAAATACTCTGCCCATCTTCATCTTACTACCATCTCTTCCATTATCATCTCTCCATCTGCACCTTTTACCGTTTCTTCTCTGCTTGATTCGTCTCTGCTTACTTTGTTGATTTCCTTCCAAAATATCTTTTTATAAATTTCAAAAATTTCTGTCATACTCTTACCCCATTTCACATCTCTCCTCTTTGCCTCCTTTATCTTATATTTTACTTCTCTTTTCTTTGTACCTCTCATATGATTCTCTCGTCCTATTTTGTAGACAGACTGATGGTAGTGATATATATATATATATATATATATATATATATATATGTGTGTGTGTGTGTGTGTGTGTGTGTGTGTCTGTGTGTGTGTGTGTATAGAGGTGAGACAAAAATATTAACAAATTCTGTCAGATGGCCTGGAACGCTTGGTTATACGACTGCTTACCCCAAAGCAATGACGTTACCATTGTACCACGCTGACCGTATAAAAGGAACGATCTGGAACTTGACCTAACCATTCCCCGACGACATTCGCATAGTACAGTAGGTAAACTTAAATTCATCGAGTTTTTATTAAGGAGATGGGTCTCCTGAATAAAGGCTCGATGATATTAAGATTATAGACTGTACCATGCGAATGTCGTTGGGGAATAGTTAGGTCAAATTCTGGATCGTTCCTTTTATACGGCCAGCGTGGTACAACGGTAACAACATTGCTTTGTGGTTAGCAGTTACACAGCCAAGAGTTCCAATCAAATCCAAGTGGCAGAGCTGCATGTTAATCCACACACACACACACACACACACACACACACACACACACACACACACACACACACACACACACACACATATATATATATATATATATATATATATATAAATAGATATCTATATATATATATATATATATATATATTATATATATATGAAACAAACAAACCTGTCTGTCATCCTCACCTCCATGGTCTTGCACTACCGGTTTGTTTTGTTGTGCATCAATAGGTCCCTCGCAGGTCTGTCTTACGGTGCATTGTACGGTGCAGCTATAAAAGATGTGGTCGCATGAATTAGAACCATCCTTGTTAAGAAAAACGACGAGGGTTACTGTACGTGAGCAGACCCCAGGACAACATGAAGTATTGAAAATCGACATGATCCATCAACGTATTCATTGCTGCCACTCAGACATTCTTTGTGTAGTTCTCGTGAAAAGAGAAGGGTTCGTCGCACGCCCCAGAACAGCGAATAAGTAATCAATGCAATGCAGTGAGAATGGGAGTTAGGCTTCGCCCTCCTTCCCCGACACCAGACGATTGAAGACTGGCATAGAGAGCGGGACACATCAGAATGCTGAAGGTTTCAGGCTGCAGGAAGAAAACTGGTACTCTTATCTGGGTGATCTGTTCGGTTATGTTAAGTCTCCAGGTGTGGAAACACGTGAGGCACTATACACTATCTGCGCCTGTCTTTCGCAAGACACATTCTTCACCTGGATACCAACTTCTGCCCAGTGTGTCTGTGTGTTCGGACATTGCATTTGACCCCACGCTCCTTCTCAACATCGGACTCAACACCTCGGATGCTCAAGATGAATATCAGGTTAGGTCCGCTATTCGTAGTCTGAAGGGCATCAATTCGACGTTGACCATAGGTCAGCTGGAACAGGCGACGAAGTGGCGATTGGCATCCTTCGTAAAAGAACTGCAGGTGGACGGGAACGTGGAGACGTACACGATGGACTCCACAACACCAGCGTACTGGAGAGGAACCTACATCCCGTGGGGCTTCTGTTACACCTTTGTCCCACCACCGAATATCACCGAGTACAGGATCAGCACACGCGATGGATTTGGCCTTCTTCCGTGCATGAAGAATTCGGACACCTTTTATGTCTTCCCCAGCTGTGAAGACTTCGAAAGAATTTGCCAGGTCGCATGCGGGTGGGGAAATTTCCTCTTCGGTTTATTTGAAACCCGTTTTATTGATATGACATCAAGAACTCCTTCTTTACGTCAAAGGAGGATCCTTGCGAATATAGGAGCACGCTCTCTCATACTCAGAGCACTTGATGTCCAGTTACTTTCAGGACCAACAAATGTTCAAACGCATGAAGAACTTATATGGACTTGTTGTTCCAGATACTACCCACGGAGTCAAAACTGTTCCCCATTTAGAAAGGATTATAAAGAAGCGGCTGTAACAACATTGTGCATGGAACATCTCACCAAGTTGTGTCCCTACTCTAAACTTAAATATTGTATTGACACGCTGCCTCTTCCTCAAAGAAGTAGACAGTGGATATACCACAGGACCTCAAAATATAATGGTGATATCCAACTGAGCAATGATACAATATACCTTGTAAAGGAGATTTCACCATACTCAAGAAGTTCTCTTTTCTCAGATATTGGGGGCAGTCTTGGGTTCTTCCTCGGAGTATCAGTCTTGAACTTTTGTGTCATGGGATACAAATCTGTGAGCAAAGTGTCGCGCCATGTGTTGTGGAGATTTGAATTCGTTTTCAAGTGGCATTTCGTAACAAAACCTGCGAAATGTATGTTGTGGTGCCTGTTGTTCTTTCTCATGATCGTGCACATTCTGCATCTTGTACACGAATGGAGAAGTAGCTATGACATGACATCTGTATCTATCATGCCAACTCCTGGAAACTCATCGAACAACGACGCAAAGACGCTGGCTCTTGGACATGTAGCAGCTTTTAGTTTAGGGTGCCAACTGTATCCAAGTTACCACACATGCTTTGCCAGTTGTGTCAGAAGAGATCCTGCGTACTCAAATATGAAGGGAGATTTAGCATATCGTCTTCGACTCATAGGACTCCCTGTTTGCTTGAATTTGACAGATATTC
>NC_134808.1:45366097-45371097 GCF_046742065.1 Oratosquilla oratoria
TGACAAATGGTAAAAAAAAAAAAATGCACAGAGCCACTGGATAATACACTCGAGTCTTCCAGTTTTCCAGCCTCCATGTCTCTACCATGAACCACACAATAATCATCACTAATCTAGCGGAAACAAAATCCTAAAAAAAAAAAATAGAAAAAAATAATAATAATATTAATAATAATAAAAACGCTATGTACGACCCAATTGAAAACGAACCACGTGACATCACTCCCCAAGGACTCTCCCACCTTCGTCACTCGAGCCTGCTGGTGCCAGAACTCCCCGAGGAGTCGTGGAGTCCCTTACATCTCCACAGGATTCCTTGGAAACCGGATACTCTTCCATCCACGCCCCCCTCCCCCTCCCCCACGCCCCCTTCCCCTCCCAACATCCGCTCCTCGATCTCCCCCTGGCGATCACGAACTCCCCCAGATGAAGGCGTCAGGGAGGAGTGCGTCTATAGTCGTGACCATGTACTCCAAGTTAGGCTTGGATAGGTAAATCTCCAATCCGAGACCGAACTCGGCCAGGACCTGCCTGCAGGCACCGCAGGGTCCTACGAACGTCTCTCCCATGTCAGCCGTGATGGCCACGGCCTGGAACTGGCGATGGCCCTGGACGACCGCACTCATGATGGCCCCTCTCTCGGCGCAGATCGTCATCCCGTAGGAGGCGTTCTCGACGTTACAGCCCTTGAACACCTTCTGGCCGTCCTTCGTCAGGAGGGCGGCGCCCACGGAGAATTTGCTGTAAGGGCAGTAGGCCATGGACCTCGCTTCCTGGCTGGCTCTGATTAGCTGCTCCACCTGGGCATCTGCAACGGGAAAGGTTTTATCAGAAAGCGAAGAAATGGAGTGACGGTAAATGGATACAAAGGATTACAAAGGCGGAACATGCCGACAGGAGACCTTTTAGTCCATAATTAGGTCGGATGCGAAAATATATATATATACAATAATGATGAATAAATAGATAAAAAATATAATAATATAAATAATAATAAATAATGATGAAATAAATGCATAAGTATAGTTAAATAATAAATAAACAGGTAAATAGTAAATAACAATAAATTGACAGATAACTAATAATAAATGAAAATCAAGCAAATAATAATAAACAGACAAATAATAACAAATAAACAATATAAAATAAATGCCAGTCATTACTGAAGCACACACACTCCCGCCCAGGGCTGAAATAATTTCAGTATCGCTACGCTGCGAATCATTACTCCAACTCTCGTAGGCGGGAGGTGTGTGTGTGTGCGTGTAAGGTCACAGCATTACCCATAGATCGGTCATATACGAGCTCTGAGCTCTTCCGGAAGGGTAGTAGCTGTCGATCACGAGTCCAACACGTGATCCAAGACCATGGTGAATCACACACAGAGTGAAGATTATAAGTAGGATCGAGAGAAGACAAAATCCAGCAAGCAAATTGCTGTCCAGCCAGTAGAGACGAAAAGCACTGGATCTGACAACATTGAAAGATCGAAGAGAAAGAGGTGATATGAAATCACAGATAAGACCAGACCGATTAAGGTTAAATTCAGGTCACAAACGACAGCAGAGGATATCTTAGCAAAAACTGGGGAACTAGCAGACAGTGAACAATATAAAAAGGTATGGATAAAAAGAGAAATGAATAAAGAGGAAAGAGAGGATGAGAAAACAAAAAGACAAGAAGCTAAGGACTACAACGACAGAGGAATTCTCTTGGTCATGGATGAGAAATCTTTAAGAAGTCGTGAGAACATATTGAGAAAGACTAAGTCTAAAGGATGTGATGAAATGAAAATTTCCATGTAGATCCTGAAATACATGGAATAGGTTAAAAGTCAACATAGCCCAAAATACGTGAATTAGATTTTAAGTATGATAATTGGAAAATAAGAATAGAAACCAAGTTGGAACTATACATGGATTTAAGGCTTGGTGTGATAAATTGGGGATTGGGAGACAAGATCTTATGTGTATTGCTCTTTTCCTGTATAACACTTTTAGATAAATACAGAGAGAGAGATTGCTTGTCTTGGGATTTTACGTTCTGTGAATTCCCCGGGAGGGACGCGACAAGGTCGTTCTTGACATTGGGAGATAAGATCGAAATGAATCACATCCCTCGAGATCGCCGATTCTCGGACTTTCCCGAAGTCGACTACAAAACGAGATCTTCCGTCATTAATGGTGCACGTTAACGGAATCTGAAATGAGAATATAGTTTGTCGAGCACCGCAACTCGAGAGTGCCGCGCACGATGCCTGACGCAGCGTCACTGTTGCTCAACGTGACAGTAACGTAGACGGTGCTTGGGGACCATCGCTCTTGCCAGCTGTACGATGTCAAATATCTGTGTCCTACACAGAGCTGGGCGCGTTTCTCGGTGCGTTCCCCTTTAGTTTGGCCGCGGTTAGCGTTCCCAAACTATTAAAGCTTAAGAGACAGGTTCATACCGAAATATAAGTCCAGTAGGCCACACACTGTACCAAAGGAAAATGTTCGTAGGCAACATCCAAAAGGTAGGTCACATACTATACTGGCACCTATATTGCTTTAATAGTTTGGGAACGCTAACCGCGGCCAAACTAAAGCGGAACACACCGAGGAACGCGCCCAGCTCAGGTCCTACATCCCCCATTTGATATGAACGAGCACACACACGCGCGTGCGCGCACACACACACACAGTTTAATGGTCAACGTCAAAGGCTCGCAACGATGCAGACCCGAGATCGAGCCACACTCAGGATTTAAGCCTAACACTGCAAGCCGTTACTGCCCCCCTTCAGCAAGGGTATGCTGTGTGTGTGTGTGTATGTGTGTGTGCGTGTGCATATAAGGTCACAGTGCTGTCCGGGAAAGAAATGACTGTCGACCACAGATCCAGCACGTGATCCAAGGGAATGTTGTAACCTACACAGACACACTTTTCTCGAGTGTTAAGCTGTGTCAAGTGGCGGGTTAGTTTCGACCATGTGTAGATCATTGTTTCCCAACCCAGGGCTCGCCAAGACTTTTTTTTTTTTTTTTTTTTTTTTTTTTTTTTAAGGATATAAATTCAATACAATACCCATGGTGATGTTAACTTTGTCTTTCATAGCCTTACATTACCCTTCTTACACATATATTTATTATACTTATCCTCTACTTTTTACAGTCAACAACTAGTCATGCATATATATTAACACATATACAAATAGATTAGTGGGGTCCCGATCATATCATGAGGATCATATTGGGGGTCGCCTGAAAAAAAGAAAAAAAAAAGTTGGGAAACGTTGATGTTGAGGCTTCTGGCTTCTGGCTTCTCGCTTTTGGGCTTCTGGCTTCTGGCTTCTCGCTTCTGGGCTTCTAGTTTCTCGCTTCTGGGCTTCTGGCTTCCAGAAGTTGGAAGCAGAGAGCGAGGAAGACAGAGAGAGAGAGAGACGTGTTCTGTACAAATCCCTGTTCAGAAACCCATACCTTTACACACCCAATCCTAAATATGGGAGTCGACTTCAGCATTCAGGTAACGACAGCCACTGTACTCCTGAAATCAGTGACCATTGTGTTCCCGACAGAACCTAACCTAATCTTTATTCCACTGTTGATATTCGGTGTACTGGGGTGACAATTCTTCAGGTGGGATCTCATGGGGTGACAATTCTTCAGGTGTGTGTTCTGAGGTGACAATTCTTCATGTGAGCGTTCTGGGGTGACAATTCTTTGAGCGTACTGGGGTGACAATTCTTCAGGTGGGATCTCATGGGGTGACAATTCTTCACGTGGGCGTTCTGGGGTGACAATTCTTCAGGTGGGATCTCATGGGGGTGACGATTCTTCAGGTGGGCGTTCTGGGGTGACAGTTCTTCATGTGACCCGAACTACCTGTCGTGGTCATTAATAATGAGGACCACAATGGAAATAAGCTCACATGCTTTTTTGTGTTATCCTCGGCAATTGTACTTGTAATTTCGAACTGTTTTTTTATTATTATTATTATTATTATTATTATCATTATCTGAATTTCGCCATTCAGGCGAAACTAGTCAGGAATAAAAGTATTTTCCTCAGCCCGTGTTCCCTTTACCTCCTATTCACACATTATTATTATTATTATTATTATTATTATTATTATTATATTAATATTCTATAGTGATACAGCATAGGGAACTTGTACCTGTTGTATGTTGGGTAGTGTTCCTCAGCAGGTGTTATGAATAAACAAATGAATAATAAATGAATAAAGGAAAACCAGAGGAATAAAGAATCTTGGCTCATTACTAGAATGCAGTGCTGCCAACTGTGATCTATGCCAGTTCCCACAAACGAGTGAGATTTTTTCCACAAAATTACCACAAGGAAATCTGGATTTCCACATTTTCCCCCGCAAAAAGAAGGAATTATTATATACACAAATAAGTTCATTGGAACATATATTTTGCTCACAAAACATCCCATGTGAGGAAATTTCTCAGACACAAATTTGTGGAAAATTCCCACAAAATGGCATCGGTGCTAGAGTGGGAAGAGAGTATTTAGTATATTGTTTGCAATAACCAGCGCTTCTATCTTTTTTGGGGGAAACCATCACACCGAAGTGGTGGAGCCATTGAGGTGGTACAAGAAGATTTAAGGTGAAGTTGAGCAGAACGGAGTGAGAACGGAAGTTGAAAGTAATCACCATTAATTTTTGAGTGGAGAGGAACATCCGATTATATCATAAAAGAATGTTTGGTTGCTCTGGTCCGTAGGGACGTCCCTAAATTCACAAAAAAGTACAAAACATACGGGGGGGGGGAGACGCACGCGCACACAAACACATACACACACACACACACTGTGCAAACACCATACATGAATTTAAGAACGAACTAGATTTTGCGAGATACAAAGACGGGACACTACGAGCATAGCTTCCTTTCCCGTAGAATACAACTAGGTAAACACACACACACACACACAGTGTGCAAACACCATACATGAATTTAAGAATAAACTAGATGTTGCGAGATACAAAGACGGG